>NC_141543.1:18250000-18402500 GCF_021556685.1 Rattus norvegicus
CTCTGTTGAAGGGCATCTGGGTTCTTTCCAGCTTCTGGCTATTATAAATAAGGCTGCGATGAACATAGTGGAGCACGTGTCTCTTTTATATGTTGAGGCATCTTTTGGGTATATGCCCAAGAGAGGTATAGCTGGATCCTCAGGCAGTTCAATGTCCAATTTTCTGAGGAACCTCCAGACTGATTTCCAGAATGGTTTTACCAGTCTGCAATCGAACCAACAATGGAGGAGTGTTCCTCTTTCTCCACATCCTCGCCAGCATTTGCTGTCACCTGAGTTTTTGATCTTAGCCATTCTCACTGGTGTGAGGTGAAATCTCAGGGTTGTTTTGATTTGCATTTCCCTTATGACTAAAGATGTTGAACATTTCTTTAGGTGTTTCTCAGCCATTCGGCATTCCTCAGCTGTGAATTCTTTGTTTAGCACTGAACCCCATTTTTAATAGGGTTATTTGTTTCCCTGCGCTCTAACTTCTTGAGTTCTTTGTATATTTAGGATATAAGGCCTCTATCTGTTGTAGGATTGGTAAAGATCTTTTCCCAATCTGTTGGTTGCCATTTTGTCCTAACCACAGTGTCCTTTGCCTTACAGAAGCTTTGCAGTTTTATGAGATCCCATTTGTCGATTCTTGATCTTAGAGCATAAGCCATTGATTGGTGTTTTGTTCAGGAAATTTTTTCCAGTGCCTATGTGTTCCAGATGCTTCCCTAGTTTTTCTTCTATTAGTTTGAGAGTGTCTAGTTTGATGTGGAGGTCCTTGATCCACTTGGACTTAATCTTTGTACAGGGTGATAAGCATGGATCGATCTGCATTCTTCTACATGTTGCCCTCCAGTTGAACCAGCACCATTTGCTGAAAATGCTATCTTTTTTCCATTGGATGGTTTTGGCTCCTTTGTCAAAAATCAAGTGACCATAGGTGTGTGGGTTCATTTCTGGGTCTTCAATTCTATTCCATTGGTCTATCTGTCTGTCTCTGTACCAATACCATGCAGTTTTTATCACTATTGCTCTGTAATACTGCTTGAGTTCAGGGATAGTGATTCCCCCTGAAGTCCTTTTATTTTTGAGGATAGCTTTAGCTATCCTGGGTTTTTTGTTATTCCAGATGAATTTGCAAATTGTTCTGTCTAACTCTTTGAAGAATTGGATTGGTATTTTGATGGGGATTGCATTGAATCTGTAGATTGCTTTCGGTAAAATGGCCATTTTTACTATATTAATCCTGCCAATCCATGAGCATGGGAGATCTTTCCATCTTCTGAGGTCTTCTTCAATTTCTTTCCTCGGTGTCTTGAAGTTCTTATTGTACAGATCTTTTACTTGCATGGTTAAAGTCTCACCGAGGTACTTTATATTATTTGGGTCTATTATGAAGGGTGTCGTTTCCCTAATTTCTTTCTCGGCTTGTTTCTCTTTTGTATAGAGGAAGGCAACTGATTTATTTGAGTTAATTTTATACCCAGCCACTTTGCTGAAGTTGTTTATCAGCTTTAGTAGTTCTCTGGTGGAACTTTTGGGATCACTTAAATATATATCATGTCATCTGCAAATAGTGATATTTTGACCTCTTCTTTTCCGATCTGTATCCCCTTGATCTCCTTTTGTTGTCTGATTGCTCTGGCTAGAACTTCAAGAACTATATTCAATAAGTAGGGAGAGAGTGGGCAGCCTTGTCTAGTCCCTGATTTTAGTGGGATTGCTTCAAGTTTCTCTCCATTTAGTTTAATGTTAGCAACTGGTTTGCTGTATATGGCTTTTACTATGTTTAGGTATGGGCCTTGAATTCCTATTCTTTCCAGGACTTTTATCATGAAGGGGTGTTGAATTTTGTCAAATGCTTTCTCAGCATCTAATGAAATGATCATGTGGTTTTGTTCTTTCAGTTTGTTTATATAATGGATCACGTTGATGGTTTTCCGTATATTAAACCATCCCTGCATGCCTCGGATGAAGCCTACTTGATCATGGTGGATGATTGTTTTGATGTGCTCTTGAATTCGGTTTGCCAGAATTTTATTGAGTATTTTTGCGTCGATATTCATAAGGGAAATTGGTCTGAAGTTCTCTTTCTTTGTTGTGTCTTTGTGTGGTTTAGGTAGAAGAGTAATTGTGGCTTCGTAGAAGGAATTTGGTAGGGCTCCATCCGTTTCAATTTTGTGGAATAGTTTGGATAATATTGGTATGAGGTCTTCTATGAAGGTTTGATAGAATTCTGCACTAAACCCGTCTGGACCTGGGCTCTTTTTGGTTGGGAGACCTTTAATGACTGCTTCTATTTCCTTAGGAGTTATGGGGTTGTTTAACTGGTTTATCTGTTCCTGATTTAACTTCGATACCTTGTATCTGTCTAGGAAATTGTCCATTTCCTGAAGATTTTCAAATTTTGTTGAATATAGGTTTTTATAGTAAGATCTGATGATTTTTTGAATTTCCTCTCAATCTGTAGTTATGTCTCCCTTTTCATTTCTGATTTTGTTAATTTGGATGCACTCTCTGTGTCCTCTCGTTAGTCTGGCTAAGGGTTTATCTATCTTGTTGATTTTCTCAAAGAACCAACTTTTGGTTCTGTTGATTCATTCTATGGTCCTTTTTGTTTCTACTTGGTTGATTTCAGCTCTGAGTTTGATTATTTCCTGCCTTCTACTCCTCCTGGGTGTATTTGCTTCTTTTTGTTCTAGAGCTTTTAGGTGTGCTGTCAAGCTGCTGACATATGCTCTTTCCTGTTTCTTTCTGCAGGCACTCAGCGCTATGAGTTTTCCTCTTAGCACAGCTTTCATTGTGTCCCATAAGTTTGGGTATGTTGTATCTTCATTTTCATTAAATTCTAAAAAGTTTTTAATTTCTTTCTTTATTTCTTCCTTGACCAGGTTATCATTGAGTAGATCATTGTTCAATTTCCACGTATATGTGGGCATTCTTCCCTTATTGTTATTGAAGACCAGTTTTAGGCCGTGGTGGTCCGATAGCACGCATGGGATTGTTTCTATCTTTCTGTACCTGTTGAGGCCCGTTTTTTGACCAATTATATGGTCAATTTTGGAGAAAGTACCATGAGGAGCTGAGAAGAAGGTATATCCTTTTGCTTTAGGATAGAATGTTCTATAAATATCCGTTAAGTCCATTTGGCTCATGACTTCTCTTAGTCTGTCGACATCACTGTTTAATTTCTGTTTCCATGATCTGTCCATTGATGAGAGTGGTGTGTTGAAATCTCCCACTATTATTGTGTGAGGTGCAATGTGTGTTTTGAGCTTTAGTAAGGTTTCTTTTACATATGTAGGTGCCCTTGTATTTGGGGCATAGATATTTAGGATTGAGAGTTCATCTTGGTGGATTTTTCCTTTGATGAATATGAAGTGTCCTTCATTATCTTTTTTGATGACTTTTAGTTGGAAATTGATTTTATTTGATATTAGAATGGCTACTCCAGCTTGCTTCTTCTGACAATTTGCTTCGAAACTTGTTTTCCAGCCTTTCACTCTGAGGTAGTGTCTGTCTTTGTCTCTGAGGTGTGTTTCCTGTAGGCAGCAGAATGCAGGGTCCTCGTTGCGTATCCAGTTTGTTAATCTATGTCTTTTATTGGGGAGTTGAGGCCATTGATATTGAGAGATATTAAGGAATAGTGATTTTTGCTTCCCTTTATATTCATATTTGGATGTGAGGTTATGTTTGTGTGCTTTCATTCTCTTTGTTTTGTTGCCAAGACGATTAGTTTCTTGCTTCTTCTAGGGTATAGCTTGCCTCCTTATGTTGGGCTTTACCATTTATTATCCTTTGTAGTGCTGGATTTGTAGAAAGATATTGTGTAAATTTGGTTTTGTCATGGAATATCTTGGTTTCTCCATCAATGTTAATTGAGAGTTTTGCTAGATACAGTAACCTGGGCTGGCATTTGTGTTCTCTTAGGGTCTGTATGACATCAGTCCAGGATCTTCTGGCCTTCATAGTTTCTGGCGAGAAGTCTGGTGTGATTCTGATAGGTCTGCCTTTATATGTTACTTCACCTTTTTCCCTTACTGCTTTAATATTCTTTCTTTATTTTGTGCGTTTGGTGTTTTGAGTATTATGTGACAGGAGGTGTTTCTTTTCTGGTCCAATCTATTTGGAGTTCTGTAGGCTTCTTGTATGTCTATGGGTATCTCTTTTTTTAGGTTAGGGAAGTTTTCTTCTATGATTTTGTTGAAGATATTTACTGGTCCTTTGAGCTGGGAGTCTTCACTCTCTTCTATACCTGTTATCCTTAGGTTTGATCTTCTCATTGAGTCCTGGATTTCCTGTATGTTTTGGACCAGTATCTTTTTCAGCTTTACATTATCTTTGACAGTTGAGTCAATGATTTCTATGGAATCTTCTGCTCCTGAGATTCTCTCTTCCATCTCTTGTATTCTGTTGGTGAAGCTTGTATCTACAGCTCCTTGTCTCTTCTTTTGGTTTTCTATATCCAGGGTTGTTTCCATGTGTTCTTTCTTGATTGCTTCTATTTCCATTTTTAATTCCTTCAACTGTTTGATTGTGTTTTCCTGGAATTCTTTCAGGGATTTTTGTGTCTCCTCTCTATGGGCTTCTACTTGTTTATTTATGTTTTCCTGGAATTCTTTCAGGGATTTTTGCGATTCTTTCAGGCATTTTTGCGATTCCTCTCTGTAGGCTTCTACTTGTTCTCTAAGGGAGTTCTTCATGTCTTTCTTGAAGTCCTCCAGCATCATGATCAAATATGATTTTGAAACTAGATCTTGCTTTTCTGGTGTGTTTGGATATTCCATGTTTGTTTTGATGGGAGAATTGGGCTCCGATGGTGCCATGTAGTCCTGTTTTCTGTTGCTTGGGTTCCTGCGCTTGCCTCTCGCCATCAGATTATCTCTAGTGTTACTTTGTTCTGCTATTTCTGACAGTGGCTAGACTGTCCTATAAGCCTGTGTGTCAGGAGTGCTGTAGACCTGTTTTCCTCTCTTTCAGTCAGTTATGGGGACAGAGTGTTCTGCTTTCGGGCGTGTAGTTTTTCCTCTCTACAGGTCTTCAGCTGTTCCTGTGGGCCTGTGTCTTGAGTTCACCAGGCAGCTTTCTTGCAGCAGAAAAGTTGGTCTTACCTGTGGTCCTGAGGCTCAAGTTTGCTCCTGGGGTGCTGCCCACGGGCTCTCTGCAGCGGCAGCAACCAAGAAGACCTGTTGTGCCCCTTCCGGGAGCTTCAGTGCACCAGGGTTCCAGATGGTCTTTGGCTTTTTCCTCTGGCGTCCGAGATGTGTGTGCACGGAGCAGTCTCTTCTGGTTTCCCAGGCTTGTCTGCCTCTCTGAAGGTTTAGCTCTCCCTCCCATGGGATTTGGGTGCAGAGAACTGTTTATCCGGTCTGTTTCTTTCAGTTTCCGGCGGTGTCTCAGGCAGGGGTCCTCCCGCTCCTGGGCCCTCCCCCACGGGAGCCCAGAGGCCTTATACAGTTTCCTCTTGGGCCAGGGATGTGGGCAGGGGTGAGCAGAGTTGGTGGTCTCTTCCGCTCTGCAGTCTCAGGAGTGCCCACCTGACCAGGCGGTTGGGTCTCTCTCTCACCGGGTCTGGGAGCAGAGAGCTGCTGCGGACCGGGATCCGCGGGTGTGGGACTTCCGGTAAACACAGAACGTGCCCGGTCCTAGAGAAATTCTGCTTCCGTGTGTCCCAAGCTCACCAGGCAGCTTTCTTGCAGCAGAAAATTTGGTCTTACCTGTGGTCCCGAGGCTCAGGTTCGCTCGTGGGGTGCTGCCCATGGGCTCTCTGCAGCGGCAGCAACCAGGAAGACCTGTGCCGCCCCTTCCAGGAGCTTCAGTGCACCAGGGTTCCAGATGGTCTTTGGCTTTTTCCTCTGGCGTCCGAGATGTGTGTGCAGGGAGCAGTCTCTTCTGGTTTCCCAGGCTTGTCTGCCTCTCTGAAGGTTTAGCTCTCCCTCCCACGGGATTTGGGTGCAGAGAACTGTTTATCTGGTCTGTTTCTTTCAGGTTCCGGCGGTGTCTCAGGCAGGGGTCCTGCCGCTCCTGGGCCCTCCCCCACGGGAGCCCAGAGGCCTTATACAGTTTCCTCTTGGGCCAGGGATGTGGGCAGGGGTGAGCAGAGTTGGTGGTCTCTTCCGCTCTGCAGCCTCAGGAGTGCCCACCTGACCAGGCGGTTGGGTCTCTCTCTCACCGGGTCTGGGAGCAGAGAGGTGCTGCCGAGTCAATTGTACTTTAAAAGATGCAAAAAGAAAGAATATAGCCATCAGAGACTGAATGAATAATGCTTTGTTTACATTTTCTTAATGTTGATGAAAAAGGAACAACAGCAGCTGAGACACACTGGGTATATTAAGGTTCACTAGAATCCTAGAGCTTGTATTAAGAAATTATATTGTAATTATTTATAGTCTTAAACCAACTAACCCAACAATGGATGGCTGTGAATGGGAAGTCCAGGAATCTAGTAGTTAGTATCCCAAGGCTAGTTGTTTCAGCTGATCTTCTGTATAAGCTGAAACCCTAAAGAAGTAGGTTCCAATGGATGTGCTGGAAAGTAAGGACAAACAGTCAAAGAGTGACTCTTCCTTACTCCAATGTCCTTCCAATGACTTCCAGCAGAAGGTGTAGCCCAGATTAAAGGTGTGTGCCACCACACCTGTATCTAAAACTTTCTTTGTTCCAGACTGACCTTGAATTCAGAGATCTGCTTGCCTCATTTTCCTGAGGTGTGTTCTACTTTGCCTGGATCTAAAATTCTCATGGTCACTATGCATCAAGATCTCCATGTCAAGATCTAGGTCAGAAACTTGTCTTCCAGCCTCAAGATCTGGATCACAGATGTGCCCTCCATTTCTTGATTGTAGTTCATTCCAGATGTAATCAAATTGACAACCAGGAATAATCACACTAGGTTATTTAAAAAACTAAGGAACTGATCCAACCAATGTATTATAAGAGATGTGTTGACATTAGAGTTGTTTAAAACCACTCTATGGTTTTAAGGTGGGGATGTGGTTATGCTTAGGTATTTACAGGGAATGAAAAAATATGGTTGCCAACAAAACTTATAAAGATTAGGAATGACCAGGGGAAATGTTTGATCAGATGACAGGAATGTCTTCACAGAGTAAATAGCCCAGGTGATTCAACTCACAAACTGTCTCAGTTACTAATTCTCCAAAATATGCATGAAAATCAACTTCAAAAGAGCTATCCCAAATGATCGATCACACAGAAACTGAACAACACAGAGACTGGACAACGAATGCTGCAGAGAGCTTTTTTCAGACGAACCATTTTCTCTCCATTGGTCCCAAATAGAATTCTTCACTCCAATTCAGTAAGAAGCAATTATAAGAAGACGATTATCCCAGTCCCTTAAATTGGGGTGGATGGTTTTGATCATTTAATAAGTTATAGTTGTTACCAACTAGGGAAAAAGTTGTTATTGTTTATGATCAGGGAGGAAAAAATAAAGATAATTAATGCATATTAATAGATGGTTACGGACCCAACCGCCTGGTCAGGTGGGCACTCCTGAGGCTGCAGAGCGGAAGAGACCACCAACACTGCTCACCCCTGCCCACATCCCTGGCCCAAGAGGAAACTGTATAAGGCCTCTGGGCTCCCGTCGGGGAGGGCCCAGGAGCGGCAGGACCCTGCCTGAGACACCGCCAGAACCTGAAGGAAACAGACCGGATAAACAGTTCTCTGCACCCAAATCCCTTGGGAGGGAGAGCTAAACCTTCAGAGAGGCAGACAAGCCTGAGAAACCAGAAGAGACTACTCTCTGCACACACATCTCGGACGCCAGAGGAAAAAGCCAAAGACCATCTGAACCCTGGTGCGCTGAAGTTCCCGGAAGGGGCGCAACAGGTCTTCCTGGTTGCTGCCGCTGCAGAGAGCCCGTGGGCAGCACCCCACGAGCGAACGTGAGTCTCGGGACCACAGGTAAGACCAAATTTTCTGCTGCAAGAAAGCTGCCTGGTGAACTCAAGACACAGGCCCACAGGAACAGCTGAAGACCTGTAGAGAGGAAAAACTACACGCCCGAAAGCAGAACACTCTGTCCCCATAACTGACTGAAAGAGAGGAAAACAGGTCTACAGCACTCCTGACACACAGGCTTATAGGACAGTCTAGCCACTGTCAGAAATAGCAGAACAAAGTAACACTAGAGATAATCTGATGGCAAGAGGCAAGCGCAGGAACCCAAGCAACAGAAACCAAGACTACATGGCACCATCGGAGCCCAATTCTCCCATCAAAACAAACATGGAATATCCAAACACACCAGAAAAACAAGATCTAGTTTCAAAATCATATTTGATCATGATGCTGGAGGACTTCAAGAAAGACATGAAGAACTCCCTTAGAGAACAAGTAGAAGCCTACAGAGAGGAATCGCAAAAATGCCTGAAAGAATTCCAGGAAAACATAAATAAACAAGTAGAAGCCCATAGAGAGGAGACACAAAAATCCCTGAAAGAATTCCAGGAAAACATAAATAAACAAGTAGAAGCCATAGAGAGGAGACACAAAAATTCCTGAAAGAATTCCAGGAAAACACAATCAAACAGTTGAAGGAATTAAAAATGGAAATAGAAGCAATCAAGAAAGAACACATGGAAACAACCCTGGATATAGGAAACCAAAAGAAGAGACAAGGAGCTGTAGATACAAGCTTCACCAACAGAATACAAGAGATGGAAGAGAGAATCTCAGGAGCAGAAAATTCCATAGAAATCATTGGCTCAACTGTAAAAGATAATGTAAAGCGGAAAAAGCTACTGGTCCAAAACATACAGGAAATCCAGGACTCAATGAGAAGATCAAACCTAAGGATAATAGGTATAGAAGAGAGTGAAGACTCCCAGCTCAAAGGACCAGTAAATATCTTCAACAAAATCATAGAAGAAAACTTCCCTAACCTAAAAAAAGAGATACCCATAGACATACAAGAAACCTACAGAACTCCAAATAGATTGGACCAGAAAAGAAACACCTCCCGTCACATAATTGTCAAAACACCAAACGCACAAAAAAAAGAAAGAATATTAAAAGCAGGAAGGGAAAAAGGTGAAGTAACATATAAAGGCAGACCTATCAGAATCACACCAGACTTCTCGCCAGAAACTATGAAGGCCAGAAGATCCTGGACTGATGTCATACAGACCCTAAGAGAACACAAATGCCAGCCCAGGTTACTGTATCCTGCAAAACTCTCAATTAACATTGATGGAGAAACCAAGATATTCCATGACAAAACCAAATTTATACAATATCTTTCTACAAATCCAGCACTACAAAGGATAATAAATGGTAAAACCCAACATAAGGAGGCAAGCTATACCCTAGAAGAAGCAGGAAACTAATCGTCTTGGCAACAAAACAAAGAGAATGAAAGCACACAAACATAACCTCACTTCCAAATATGAATATAACAAGAAGCAATAATCACTATTCCTTAATATCTCTCAATATCAATTGCCTCAACTCCCCAATAAAAGACATAGATTAACAAACTGGATACGCAACGAGGACCCTGCATTCTGCTGCCTACAGGAAACACACCTCAGAGACAAAGACAGACACTATCTCAGAGTGAAAGGCTGGAAAACAAGTTTCCAAGCAAATGGTCAGAAGAAGCAAGCTGGAGTAGCCATTCTAATATCAAATAAAATCAATTTTCAACTAAAAGTCATCAAAAAAGATAAGGAAGGACACTTCATATTCATCAAAGGAAAAATCCACCAAGATAAAGTCTCAATCCTAAATATCTATGCCCCAAATACAAGGGCACCTACATATGTAAAAGAAACCTTACTAAAGCTCAAAACACACATTGCACCTCACACAATAATAGTGGGAGATTTCAACACCCCACTCTCATCAATGGACAGATCATGGAAACAGAAATTAAACAGAGATGTAGACAGACTAAGAGAAGTCATGAGCCAAATGGACTTAACGGATATTTATAGGACATTCTATCCTAAAGCAAAAGGATATACCTTCTTCTCAGCTCCTCATGGTACTTTCTCCAAAATTGACCATATAATTGGTCAAAAAACGGGCCTCAACAGGTACAGAAAGATAGAAACAATCCCATGCGTGCTATCGGACCACCACGACCTAAAACTGGACTTCAATAACAATAAGGGAAGAATGCCCACATATACGTGGAAATTGAACAATGCTCTACTCAATGGCAACCTGGTCAAGGAAGAAATAAAGAAAGAAATTAAAAACTTTTTAGAATTTAATGAAAATGAAGGTACAACATACCCAAACTTATGGGACACAATGAAAGCTGTGCTAAGAGGAAAACTCATAGCACTGAGTGCCTGCAGAAAGAAACAGGAAAGAGCATATGTCAGCAGCTTGACAGCACACCTAAAAGCTCTAGAACAAAAAGAAGCAAATACAACCAGGAGGAGTAGAAGGCAGGAAATAATCAAACTCACATCTGAAATCAACCAAGTAGAAACAAAAAGGACCTTAGAAAGAATCAACAGAACCAAAAGTTGGTTCTTTGAGAAAATGAACAAGATAGATAAACCCTTAGCCAGACTAACGAGAGGACACAGAGAGTGCATCCAAATTAACAAAATCAGAAATGAAAAGGGAGACATAACTACAGATTCAGGGGAAATTCAAAAAATCATCAGATCTTACTATAAAAACCTATATTCAACAAAACTTGAAAATCTTCAGGAAATGGACAATTTCCTAGACAGACACCAGGTATCGAAGTTAAATCAGGAATAGATAAACCAGTTAAACAACCCCATAACTCCTAAGGAAATAGAAGCAGTCATTAAAGGTCTCCCAACCAAAAAGAGCCCAGGTCCAGACGGGTTTAGTACAGAATTCTATCAAACCTTCATAGAAGACCTCATACCAATATTATCCAAACTATTCCACAAAATTGAAACAGATGGAGCCCTACCGAATTCCTTCTACGAAGCCACAATTACTCTTCTACCTAAACCACACAAAGACACAACAAAGAAAGAGAACTTCAGACCAATTTCCCTTATGAATATCGACGCAAAAATACTCAATAAAATTCTGGCAAACCGAATTCAAGAGCACATCAAAACAATCATCCACCATGATCAAGTAGGCTTCATCCGAGGCATGCAGGGATGGTTTAATATACGGAAAACCATCAACGTGATCCAATATATAAACAAACTGAAAGAACAGAACCACATGATCATTTCATTAGATGCTGAGAAAGCATTTGACAAAATTCAACACCCCTTCATGATAAAAGTCCTGGAAAGAATAGGAATTCAAGGCCCATACCTAAACATAGTAAAAGCCATATACAGCAAACCAGTTGCTAACATTAAACTAAATGGAGAGAAACTTGAAGCAATCCCACTAAAATCAGGGACTAGACAAGGCTGCCCACTCTCTCCCTACTTATTCAATATAGTTCTTGAAGTTCTAGCCAGAGCAATCAGACAACAAAAGGAGATCAAGGGGATACAGATCGGAAAAGAAGAGGTCAAAATATCACTATTTGCAGATGACATGATAGTATATTTAAGTGATCCCAAAAGTTCCACCAGAGAACTACTAAAGCTGATAACAACTTCAGCAAAGTGGCTGGGTATAAAATTAACTCAAATAAATCAGTTGCCTTCCTCTATACAAAAGAGAAACAAGCCGAGAAAGAAATTAGGGAAACGACACCCTTCATAATAGACCCAAATAATATAAAGTACCTCGGTGTGACTTTAACCAAGCAAGTAAAAGATCTGTACAATAAGAACTTCAAGACACTGAGGAAAGAAATTGAAGAAGACCTCAGAAGATGGAAAGATCTCCCATGCTCATGGATTGGCAGGAATAATATAGTAAAAATGGCCATTTTACCAAAAGCAATCTACAGATTCAATGCAATCCCCATCAAAATACCAATCCAATTCTTCAAAGAGTTAGACAGAACAATTTGCAAATTCATCTGGAATAACAAAAAACCCAGGATAGCTAAAGCTATCCTCAACAATAAAAGGACTTCAGGGGGAATCACTATCCCTGAACTCAAGCAGTATTACAGAGCAATAGTGATAAAAACTGCATGGTATTGGTACAGAGACAAACAGACAGACCAATGGAATAGAATTGAAGACCCAGAAATGAACCCACACACCTATGGTCACTTGATTTTTGACAAAGAAGCCAAAACCATCCAATGGAAAAAAGATAGCATTTTCAGCAAATGGTGCTGGTTCAACTGGAGGGCAACATGTAGAAGAATGCAGATCGATCCATGCTTATCACCCTGTACAAAGCTTAAGTCCAACTGGATCAAGGACCTCCACATCAAACCAGACACACTCAAATTAATAGAAGAAAAACTAGGGAAGCATCTGGAACACATAGGCACTGGAAAAAATTTCCTGAACAAAACACCAATGGCTTATGCTCTAAGATCAAGAATCGACAAATGGGATCTCATAAAACTGCAAAGCTTCTGTAAGGCAAAGGACACTGTGGTTAGGACAAAATGGCAACCAACAGATTGGGAAAAGATCTTTACCAATCCTACAACAGATAGAGGCCTTATATCCAAAATATACAAAGAACTCAAGAAGTTAGACCGCAGGGAAACGAATAACCCTATTAAAAAATGGGGTTCAGAGCTAAACAAAGAATTCACAGCCGAATGGCTGAGAAACACCTAAAGAAATGTTCACCATCTTTAATCATAAGGGAAATGCAAATCAAAACAACCCTGAGATTTCACCTTACACCAGTCAGAATGGCTAAGATCAAAAACTCAGGGGACAGCAAATGCTGGCGAGGATGTGGAGAAAGAGGAACACTCCTCCATTGTTGGTGGGATTGCAGACTGGTAAAACCATTCTGGAAATCAGTCTGGAGGTTCCTCAGAAAATTGGACATTGAACTGCCTGAGGATCCAGCTATACCTCTCTTGGGCATATACCCAAAAGATGCCTCAACATATAAAAGAGACACGTGCTCCACTATGTTCATCGCAGCCTTATTTATAATAGCCAGAAAATGGAAAGAGCCCAGATGCCCTTCAACAGAGGATTGGATACAGAAAATGTTGTACATCTACACAATGGAATATTACTCAGCTATCAAAAACAACGAGTTTATGAAATTCATACGCAAATGGTTGGAACTGGAAAATATCATCCTGAGTGAGCTAACCGAATCACAGAAAGACATACATGGTATGCACTCATTGATAAGTGGCTATTAGCCCAAATGCTTGAATTACCCTAGATCCCTAGAACAAACGAAACTCAAGACGGATGATCAAAATGTGAATGCTTCACTCCTTCTTTAAATGAGGAAAAAGAATACCCCTGGCAGGGAAGGAAGAGGCAAAGATTAAAACAGAGACTGAAGGAACACCCATTCAGAGCCTGCCCCACATGTGGCCCATACATATACAGCCACCCAATTAGACAAGATGGATGAAGCAAAGAAGTGCAGACCGACAGGAGCCAGATATAGATCGCTCCTGAGAGACACAGCCAGAATACAGCAAATACAGAGGCGAATGCCAGCAGCAAACCACTGAACTGAGAATAGGTCCCCTATTGAAGGAATCAGAGAAAGAACTGGAAGAGCTTGAAGGGGCTCGAGACCCCAAAAGTACAACAATGCCAAGCAACCAGAGCTTCCAGGGACTAAGCCACTACCTAAAAACTATACATGGACTGACCCTGGACTCTGACCCCATAGGTAGCAATGAATATCCTAGTAAGAGCACCAGTGGAAGGGGAAGCCCTGGGTCCTGCTAAGACTGAACCCCCAGTGAACTAGTCTATGGGGGGAGGGCAGCAATGGGGGGAGGGTTGGGAGGGAAACACCCATAAGGAAGGGGAGGGTGGAAGGGGATGTTTGCCCAGAAACCGGGAAAGGGAATAACACTCGAAATGTATATAAGAAATACTCAAGTTAATAAAAAAAAAAAAATCATCCACCATGATCAAGTAGGCTTCATCCCAGGCATGCAGGGATGGTTTAATATACGGAAAACCATCAACGTGATCCATCATATAAACAAACTGAAAGAACAGAACCACATGATCATTTCATTAGATGCGGAGAAAGCATTTGACAAAATTCAACACCCCTTCATGATAAAAGTCCTGGAAAGAATAGGAATTCAAGGCCCATACCTATACATAGTAAAAGCCATATACAGCAAACCAGTTGCTAACATTAAACTAAATGGAGAGAAACTTGAAGCAATCCCACTAAAATCAGGGACTAGACAAGGCTGCCCACTCTCTCCCTACTTATTGAATATAGTTCTTGAAGTTCTAGCCAGAGCAATCAGACAACAAAAGGAGATCAAGGGGATACAGATCGGAAAAGAAGAGGTCAAAATATCACTATTTGCAGATGACATGATATATATTTAAGTGATCCCAAAAGTTCCACCAGAGAACTACTAAAGCTGATAAACAACTTCAGCAAAGTGGCTGGGTATAAAATTAACTCAAATAAATCAGTTGCCTTCCTCTATACAAAAGAGAAACAAGCCGAGAAAGAAATTAGGGAAACGACACCCTTCATAATAGACCCAAATAATATAAAGTACCTCGGTGTGACTTTAACCAAGCAAGTAAAAGATCTGTACAATAAGAACTTCAAGACACTGAGGAAAGAAATTGAAGAAGACCTCAGAAGATGGAAAGATCTCCCATGCTCATGGATTGGCAGGATTAATATAGTAAAAATGGCCATTTTACCAAAAGCAATCTACATATTCAATGCAATCCCCATCAAAATACCAATCCAATTCTTCAAAGAGTTAGACAGAACAATTTGCAAATTCATCTGGAATAACAAAAAACCCAGGATAGCTAAAGCTATCCTCAACAATAAAAAGACTTCAGGGGGAATCACTATCCCTGAACTCAAGCAGTATTACAGAGCAATAGTGATTAAAAACTGCAGGGTATTGGTACAGAGACAGACAGATAGACCAATGGAATAGAATTGAAGACCCAGAAATGAACCCACACACCTATGGTCACTTGATTTTTGACAAAGGAGCCAAAACCAACCAATGGAAAAAAGATAGCATTTTCAGCAAATGGTGCTGGTTCAACTGGAGGGCAACATGTAGAAGAATGCAGATCGATCCATGCTTATCACCCTGTACAAAGCTTAAGTCCAAGTGGATCAAGGACCTCCACATCAAACCAGACACACTCAAACTAATAGAAGAAAAACTAGGGGAAGCATGTGGAACACATGGGCACTGGAAAAAATTTCCTAAACAAAACACCAATGGCTTATGCTCTAAGATCAAGAATCGACAAATGGGATCTCATAAAACTGCAAAGCTTCTGTAAGGCAAAGGACACTGTGGTTAGGACAAAACGGCAACCAACAGATTGGGAAAAGATCTTTACCAATCCTACAACAGATAGAGGCCTTATATCCAAAATATACAAAGAACTCAAGAAGTTAGACCGCAGGGAAACAAATAACCGTATTAAAAAATGGTGTTCAGAGCTAAACAAAGAATTCACAGCTGAGGAATGCCGAATGGCTGAGAAACACCTAAAGAAATGTTCAACATCTTTAGTCATAACGGAAATGCAAATCAAAACAACCCTGAGATTTCACCTCACACCAGTGAGAATGGCTAAGATCAAAAACTCAGGTGACAGCAGATGCTGGCGAGGATGTGGAGAAATAGGAACACTCCTCCACTGTTGGTGGGATTGCAGACTGGTAAAACCATTCTGGAAATCAGTCTGGAGGTTCCTCAGATAATTGGATACTGAACTGCCTGAGGATCCAGCTATACCTCTCTTGGGCATATACCCAAAAGATGCCTCAACATATAAAAGAGACACGTGCTCCACTATGTTCATCACACCCTTATTTATAATAGCCAGAAACTGGAAAGAACCCAGATGCCCTTCAACAGAGGAATGGATACAGAAAATGTGGTACATCTACACAATGGAATATTACTCAGCTATCAAAAACAACGAGTTTATGAAATTCGTAGGCAAATGGTTGGAACTGGAAAATATCATCCTGAGTGAGCTAACCCAATCACAGAAAGACATACATGGTATGCACTCATTGATAAGTGGCTATTAGCCCAAATGCTTGAATTACCCTAGATCCCTAGAACAAACGAAACTCAAGATGGATGATCAAAATGTGAATGCTTCACTCCTTCTTTAAATGAGGAAAAAGAATGCCCTTGGCTGGGAAGGGAGAGGCAAAGATTAAAACAGAGACTGAAGGAACACCCATTCAGAGCCGGCCCCACATGTGGCCCATACATATATAGCCACCCAATTAGACAAGATGGATGAAGCAAAGAAGTGCAGACCGACAGGAACCGGATGTAGATCGCTCCTAAGAGACACAGCCAGAATACAGCAAATACAGAGGCGAATGCCAGCAGCAAACCACTGAACTGAGAATAGGACCCCCGTTGAAGGAATCAGAGAAAGAACTGGAAGAGCTTGAAGGGGCTCGAGACTCCATATGTACAACAATGCCAAGCAACCAGAGCTTCCAGGGACTAAGCCCCTACCCAAAGACTATACATGGACTGACCCTGGACTCTGACTTCATAGGTAGCAATGCATATCCTAGTAAGAGCACCAGTGGAAGGGGAAGCCCTGGGTCCTGCTAAGACTGAACCCCCAGTGAACTAGACTGAGGGGGGAGGGCGGCAATGGGGGGAGGGTTGGGAGGGGAACACCCATAAGGAAGGCGAGGGGGGAGGGGGATGTTTGCCCGGATACCGGGAAAGGGAATAATACTTGAAATGTATATAAGAAATACTCAAGTTAATAAAAAAATATATATATATAAAAAAAAGATTGACTTGTGTTCCATAAAATAAAATAAAATATTAAAGGAGAAAACCAAAAAAAAAAAAAAAAGAAATTCAGAGGAATAAAGTCATCAGAATATGAACATTAATGGGTCAATATATACTCTCCTTACTGACTGATGCACACATTTCTATATTAGATATAATTAAATTTTGCCTAAAAATGTTCACACAATAAAGTTTCCTTGAAGTGTAAAAAAAAAAAAATGTGAATGCTTCACTCCTTCTTTAAATGAGGAAAAAGAATACCCTTGGTAAGGAAGGGAGAGGCAAAGATTAAAACAGAGACTGAAGGAACACCCATTCAGAGCCTGCCCCACATGTGGCCCATACATATACAGCCACCCAATTAGACAAGATGGATGAAGCAAAGAAGTGCAGACCGACAGGAGCCGGAAGTAGATCGCTCCTGAGAGACACAGCCAGAATACAGCAAATACAGAGGCGAATGCCAGCAGCAAACCACTGAACTGAGAATAGGTCCCCCGTTGAAGGAATCAGAGAAAGAACTGGAAGAGCTTGAAGGTGCTCGAGACCCCAAAAGTACAACAATGTCAAGCAACCAGAGCTTCCAGGGACTAAGCCACTACCTTAAGACTATACATGGACTGACCCTGGACTCTGACCCCATAGGTAGCAATGAATATCCTAGTAAGAGCACCAGTGGAAGGGGAAGCCCTGGGTCCTGCTAAGACTGAACCCCCAGTGAACTAGACTATGGGGGGCGGGCGGCAATGGGGGGAGGGTTGGGAGGGGCACACCCATAAGGAAGAGGAGGGGGGAGGGGGATGTTTGTCCGGAAACCGGGAAAGGGAATAACACTTGAAATGTATATAAGAAATACTCAAGTTAATAAAAAAAATAGATGGTTACAGTTGTTTTCTTGTAATTATTGTATACTGATAAGAATTTAAGGTTGTTTTGTTTGACTGTGTTGTATATAAGCCATTTACTTAAAATGTTCTAGCTTACCATTTTTACAAGTTTTTTCTACTGTGTGTAGATTGTTATTCTCAAATTAAAAAAACTTTTAACCAGAAAAGGGGATATGAAGTGAAAATTTCTGGTTTCTTGGCGACTAAGTTATGTCATGTGATGTTTTTCTGGAAGCTGTCTTAGAAGCAGATGTATTACTAAAGCAGACACAGAAAGAAAAGTGTAGAAGTAGAACTGAACAGACAGTGAATGACACTCTTGCATTGGTTCACCTTGCAACACTTCGCTGGTCTGCACAGATCTTCATCTGTCATGAATGTGTAGAGAGAGACACACCTAAGAACTTCTTGTGATATTCTAGCTGCTTCTATATATTCGTGCCAATTTGGTGAAGCCTTGTGGTGATTTCTAGATCGAGCCACTGCTACTGATTCCTGTTTATTGTTTGTCAGTTGGTCTGGACTGCCACTACTTATTTGTGTTGAATATTTTCTACTGGACTACAGACATACTGACAACAAAGTACCCCAAAGTACTACTTCTAAACAAGTCCACATCCTTATCCTATTAACCATCTTTCTCTCCTACTTTTGGTCTGTGGGCTAGAAGGGAGGTTGAAGCATTGAAGAATCCTTCATAAAGTAGGTTTTATTTAAAAAAAACTCTAAGCCTACAATTCCTGAAGTGTTCAATTCCTGGGCTGGGAACAATAGGACCAGGGGCAGCAAATGATGTTCCTGACCAACAACAGAACCCAGCATTTTGTTCCATTATCAAGATCTATTTACCATGTACATGCTCTTTACTCATCTAAGGGTGGGTTCAACTGTTCCCCAGGGAAACAGAACCAGCATCCAAGAGTATATATTCTGACACACATGCACGCACACACGCACATACAATGGTGACTTCTGTGACAGTCTGAGATCCATAGACCACATCTCAAAACAACATAGAATGAATTTTATAATTTTCCTTAGTAAAAATCAGAGGAGCCACAGTTACTTTAAAAGTAATTTCTTCTGCAGAGCATTGTTGACACAGGCTTTTAATCCCAATACTTAGGAGGTAAAGAAACACATGTCTCCAAGTTTGAGACCATCTGGTCTACAGACTGAGTTCAGGACAGTCAGGGACAAACACACACACACACACACACACACACACACACACACACACCACAAAAACAAACCTAAAAACAAACAAAAGCAACAAACAAACAAATGAAGCAATAATTTCTATCTTCTACTATTCATTGGCCTGTGTGTCAATTGTGAATCACCAGGACATGGCTCCAGCTACTTCGTCTCATTCCTATGCTTCTTGGGCTCTCCAGGGGACTCAGCATGCATGGTCTGCTATGGAGCAAACTGTACAGGAGAGAGTCAGCAGACAGAAAGGCTCACCTCCATAGCATATCTTCCCTTTATAAATCATGCAACCAAAATCAACAAGGTGCATGGTCCCTCAGGAAGGGAGTAATTGCCCAGAAGCCACGACAGATGTGCAAACATTATTTTACAGGGAAGTGAATGATAGAGGACTGTATGTCAGTTTATTACACAACTAACAACAGCAGTGCATCTGAGAAAGTAGAGACCTGGATTGAATTGATTACATTTTGCAAGTCTTTTGAAACAAGACCTCATAAAGCAGAAGTGTCTCCAAGCTTTCAATGTTGCTTGGCTGGCATAAACTCTTGGTTCTTCTGTATTTACATTATGAGTTCTAGAATTTCATTTATGGACCACAACACATTGTTTTAAGACAAACACCAGGGCTCATGATATGGCACACACTTACCATCCCAGCAATCAGTTTGCTAAGGGAAGAGAATTATTTATTAGTTTAAGGGCAGCCTGAATCCTGACAAAATCCAAGTCAGAAGGAGGTGGAGAGAGAAAGTAATATTATCAGAAGATAATTATAAAGGTGGGATGGAATGTAAGTCATGAGTAAAGTACCTAGCACACCTAGTGGCTGGTTCATCCAGGTTCTGGAAAAAACAACCATAGTATAAAGGACACAGCACAGCCTAGAGGTTGGGCAATGCCAGGATTTCAGTCAGTCAATCGGGCTTAGCTGTTCTTCCTGGTATCAGATCTCATTATAATTAAAATGGTAGATGTGAGCTGGAGGGCTCAGTGGTAGGAGTATTTGCTGCAGAGGACCTGAGTTTAATTCCCAGCACCCACAGGGTAGCTCACAACTGCCTGTAACTCTAGCTCGAGGCCTTCATGGGCACAAGGTGCATCCAAGCATAACACTTGCATGAATAAAATAAATAAATTCCCCAAACAGTTTATTAAGCATAAATAATAAAAAGTGTTAGATGAAAATGTAAGTAGACATAAAAGATATTCCACATGCAGAATTATATTAGGACACTGAAAGAGAGTTCAAATATGGGAGCAGTTGCAAACTTAAGTGATGCTGTTTTCTTTTGCCTCTCCTTCAAATGTTCCAACATGGAATATATTATATACATCAAGACATCTCACACAAACATCATCCTCCTCAAAGAAATGTGGTTTGGACAAGTTTTAAGCGCATCATAAAATCTTAAATGACATATGGCAAAACAGACATAAGTAACAGTGTACTAAAGAAGGAGGAGTTGGACGAAGAACACAAGAGTCAGGTGGCTTGGAGAAGGGACTTTAGAAATGTTTCTCCTTTCCTGGTTATATGTGTCTTCATTTTCTTTAACAACAAAAGAAAGCCTCTTTCAGTCACTCCCAGCTTCAGTGCTCCTCATCTCTGGGGACTTGAAGCCATGTCCTCTCTGGGGCTTCTGAAATGTTTTTACTGAAGCGAGTTCTCTCCTCTATGAAGGCCATAATAGAGTACACACAAAGGAGGCTGAGGCAAATTCTCTCCATGCACACTGGTCATTTGAAACACCTCAGAGGGTTTCCTCAATCTCCATTTTGCCCTTCCCTCCAGGGCCCCTGATCAATGTGTTCAGTGTGGAGATTGTACACTGTATTAGATCCTTGGGTGATCTCAATATGCAAATGCACATGTAACACCTATCTCCCAAAGAGACCTCCTAACAGGAGCATCTCTCAGGGACAGGCAAGGTGTCTCAGGGGATAAAGGTACTTTGCCACAAGGACTGATCATATGAGTTGGTTTCCTGGGACCCATACAGGAGAGAGGAGGTAATTGACTCCTGCAAGTTGCCTTCTGACCTACACCTCATATGTGATGACATATATGCACACACACACACACTACGCACACACACACACACACACACACACACACACTGAAATAACAAAAATAAAAAAAATTTTAATTGTATTTGAGACAAAGTCTCACTGTGTAGCCTTTGCTGGCCTGGGACCCTCTATATAGACCAGGTTGGACTTAACTTACAGACATCCACTTGTCCTCTGGGTGGCACCATGCTTACCTCAAAAATTAGTCTTGTTTAAACAGGAGATGGTTCATTATGGAAGGCAGTTCTCTTCCAAACTCAAAAGACTGCTTTAATCCTCAGAATCAATGTAAAAGGCAGGACTCTGCCCCACATGTGGCCCATACATATACAGCCACCCAATTAGACAAGATGGATGAAGCAAAGAAGTGCAGACCGACAGGAGCCGGATGTAGATCGCTCCTGAGAGACACAGCCAGAATACAGCAAATACAGAGGCGAATGCCAGCAGCAAACCACTGAACTGAGAATAGGACCCCCGTTGAAGGAATCAGAGAAATAACTGGAAGAGCTTGAAGGGGCTCGAGACCCCATATGTACAACAATGCCAAGCAACCAGAGCTTCCAGGGACTAAGCCACTACCTTAAGACTATACATGGACTGACCCTGGACTCTGACCTCATAGGTAGCAATGAATATCCTAGTAAGAGCACCAGTGGAAGGGGAAGCCCTGGGTCCTGCTAAGACTGAACCCCCAGTGAACTAGACTGGTGGGGGGAGGGCGGCAATGGGGGGAGGGTTGGGAGGGGAACACCCATACGGAAGGGGAGGGGGGAGGGGGATGTTTGCCCGGATACCGGGAAAGGGAATAACACTCGAAATGTATATAAGAAATACTCAAGTTAATAAAAAAAATAAAAAAGGCAGGACTCAGTTGAGGGTCTTTGTACTCCCAGGCTGAGGAATGGAAACTAGATGATCCAGGGGTGCACTGGCCTGATTAATGAGCCTACGATCAGAGAAGCACTGTCGCAAAAAGAGGGTGTGTGGCTCCTGAGATATGATATGCAAGATTGACCTCTGTCCTCTATTCACACACTCACAAACACATACCAAACATCTGCGCATGCAGCAGGAAGGGCAGATAGATGAACAAAAAGTAAGGACTTGACTTGCACACAAAATAATATCATAGTTTGTATGAATGTCTGCAGAATGTAGTTCAGTGGTTGAACTTCCATGGCATATGCTGAGTTCCATCCCTAGAATCCGAAAAACAAACAACACAAGACCAGTTCAATCATTTGGTAGATCCTCCCATGCACCTGGTGACTGAGAGTCTCCTGAGAAACAAGAACCAAATTGAATTCTGCCTGAGCCTGCCAGAGTCTTTTTGCTGAATTGTGCTGGACTCTGAAATGCTGGTATGGAACAAGCTCAATCCAAATATTATCACAGAACAGAAAAAGTGTGTCCCTGGACAAATTTTTGTAGAGCGGCTTTCAGGTCCCTGTTCCTCAGGCTATAGATAAAGGGGTTCAGCATGGGAGTCACCACTGTGTACAACACAGTGGCTGCTGTGTCCTTCTCAGGTGAATGGGCAGATGAGGGGTTAAAATACACAGCGATGATGGTGCCATAGAAGAGGCAGACCACAGCCAGGTGGGAGCCACAGGTGGAGAAGGCTTTCCATCCTCCCCTAGGGGATGAGACTCTCAGGACAGCACAAGTGATGTGGATGTAGGAGATCAGGATGCAGACAAATGGGGTGACCATGATCACAGCTCCCTCTGTAAGAATCAACAGTTCATTAAGATGTGTGTCTGAGCAGGAGAGTTTCAGGAGGGGAGTCACATCACAGAAGAAGTGGGGGATGATGTTGTCCCCACAGAAGGAGAGTTGAGCTATGAGAAGAGTGGGTAAAAGGATATTGAGGTTGGCAGTGACCCAGGATCCAGCCACCATCAAGACACAGAGTTTATGGGTCATCTTGGTTGTGTAGTTTAAAGGGTGGCATATGGCCACATACCGGTCATAGGCCATCACAGCCAGCAGGAAATTATCCAGGTCCACAAACATGAAAAGGAAATACATCTGTGTAAGACACCCAGAAAAGGAAATAGTCTGAACCCTGAGTATGTGGTTGGCCAGTACCTTGGGGACAGTGGTGGAGGAGAAGCAGACATCCACAAAGGACAGGTTGCTGAGGAAGAAGTACATGGGGGTGTGCAGGCGAGAGTCTGTGCTGATGGCCAGGATGATGAGCAGGTTTCCCAGGACAGTGGCCAGGTACATGGTGAGGAAAAGCAGGAAGAGGAGCTGCTGCTGCTGGGGCTGTCTGGAGAGTCCCAGGAGGAGGAATTCAGAGACGCTCGACTGGTTGGTGCCTCTCATTAAACTATAAGCAGGCAAAGATGATAATAGGTCAGAGCAGGTAGTGCAAGCATGAGTGCTGTGCCCCTTGCACTTGCTTCACTTCTTTGTTAGCTCAGTGACACAGCTTGTTCATGAGTTCTGTGCAGCATCTCAGGAAGACATAGGACAGGCTATGACAGTTCCTGTTGGTGGGTTACTGGTCAACCTTTTGTGGACTTTTTGTTCTTTGAGACAGGGTCTCCTGTGTTATCTAGGGTGATCTAGAATTCTCCTGATTGTGCCTCAAAACCTCATTGGGAGGTGACTTCAATGACTGACCATCTAATGTTCTATAAAAAGAGTGGTTTAAGATACTCCAACAAATATAACAAGGACACATGCTCCACTATGTTCATAGAAGCCTTATTTATAATAGCCAGAAGCTGGAAAGAACCCAGATGTCCTTCAACAGAGGAATGGATACAGAAAATGTGGTACATTTACACAATGGAATAGTATGTAGCTATTAAGAATAATGACTTCATGAAATTCTTAGGCAAATTGATCAAACTAGAAAATATCATCCTGAGTGAGGTAACCAAGTTACCAAAGTACACACATGGTATGCATTCACTGAGAAGTGGATATTAGCCCAAAAGCTCTGAATACTCAAAATACACAGCCTACATGAAGCTCAAGAAGAAAGAAGACCAAAGTGTGGATGCTTCTGTCCTTAGAAGGGTAAACAAAATACTCAAGGGAAGAAATATGGAGACAAAGTGTAGAGCAGAGACTGAAGGAAAGGAAATCCAGAGACTTCCCCCACCTGGGGATCCATCCCATATACAGACACCAAACCCAGACACTATTGTGGATGTCAAGAAGTGCATGCTGACAGGAGCCTGATATAGCTGTCTGCTGAGAGGCTCTGCCAGAGCCTGACAAATACAGAAGCAGACTCTCTCAGCCAACCATTGGACTAAGCATGAGATTCGAAGTGGATGAGTTAGAAAGAGGACTGAAGGAGATGAAGGGGTTTGCAACCCATAGGAAAAACAACAATATCAATCAACCAGACCCTCCAGAGCTCCCAGGGACTAAACCACCAAAATACACCTGTAAAGAATACACCTGGAGGGACCCATGGCTCCAGCTGTATATGTAGCAGAGGATGGCCTTGTTATTCATCAATGGGAGGAAAGGATTTTGGTCCTGAGAAGGCTTAATGCCCCAGTGTAGAGGAATGCCAGGGTGGGGAGGCAGGAGTTGGGGGGGAACACCCTTATAGAAGCAGGGGGATGGAGAGTGTGATAGGGGTTTTCTGAAGGGGAAACCTGGAAAGGGGATAACATTTGAAATGTAAATAAATAAAATATCCAATAAAAAATTCAAGCAAACTGTAAAAAAAAAAGATGGGAAAAAAAGAGAATTACACACTTTAGAATTGGAGAAGAATTAGGTAGGAGGGGGCAGTGGTCCATGCCTAGAATGCCAGTGTGCAGAAGGCAGAAGTGCAGGCTCAGAGTTCAAGCCCATCAGCTTCAGGGCCAGTCTGAGAGCAACCTAAGCTATATCCAGTTTCTGTAAATGCCTATCAATAAATTAATAGACAAGTAATTTATGGTGTGTATGTATACACAGCAGTGCTTTATTTAAATATATGAACAAATTAGATAATTTGAAGGTGAATAGACAGAAAAATGTTAAGGTAGTAAGTGAAATATGCTAGACTCAGAAAAAACACATTTCTTTTTGCTTGTTTGTTTGTTTGTTTGTTTGTTTGTTTGTGTATAGACAGTGTTGCTTTCTATAGTTCTAGCTATCCTGGAATTTACTCTATAGACCAGGCTTGCCTTGAACTCAGAGATCCACTTGGCCCTGCCTGCCAAGTGCTTAGATTAAAAGTGTGTGTAGACACTACAACCCATCTACATTTCTTTTCAAATGGAGAAATCTGGATTAAAAACAAGAATAAAAACAAAAATAAATAAATAAATAAATAAATAAATAAATAAATAAATAAATAAAAGATCAGGTGTCGAGATGCACACCTTTATTCCCAGTACACTCTAGAGGCAGAGGCAAGCAGATTTCTGTGAATTTGAGGCTAAACTGGTCTACATAGAGTCGAGCACACCCAGAGATATAGAGAGCCTATTTTTAATTATTTAATTGTATTACTTATGTGTAATATTTTTTAAAAAAACATTAAAGTAGAAGGGGATTTACTTCAAGTGACAGGGAGAGCAGAGGGGATGCAAAAGCTAGTGACAGATGAAATGATTTACTTGTGACCAAAGTACATTTTCTACCTGTGTAAAAATGGCATCAAGACAACATTTTGTATAAGTAACCTATATTAACAATACAAAATAAAACTACAAAAAAATACACCACACACACAGAGTGATTGCCATAGATGTTCAGTACTCAGAAACCCTCAGCAACATTAATTACTATGTCACTTTAGAGAAAATATGAGCTCTCCATCCTCTATACTCTGAACCAATAGCATTTTACTGACCTGTTTGTTCTGCAGACCAAATTGGCCTCATCCAAAACCACTCCCAGGGTGAAATGACAATGTGTTGTGCTCTCCATTCCTGTCTACAGAGATCCCCTACCAGCCCTAAGCCAAGACTTCTTGGCTATATGCACTGAGCTACACTTACAGAATTAAACGAAAAAAGATGATGAGAATGTGTGGTCAGAAACCTGGTCAACCTGATCTACCCCCAGAGGCCTGAACCTGACAAGACCAATGCTGGTTATAATGGATGATTACAAAGAATGGCCAGTGATCTCAGTACTGTTTTCATGGCTCCACTTGAAAATAAGGGGCATCCCTAGAAAACCTCCCCTCTAAAATGCAGTTACTTACATCAGTTAGTTACTGATAAAATCCTACTGACCTGAGTTTAGAACAGATGGCAGTCCTCGATGTTACCAGAAGAGTTGGGAGGGGACTTGTTGTTGGTGTTGTCACTGTTTGTGGAAGCTCCAGCAGGGGCTCGGCTCTTAGAACCAGAAGGACATCTGGGAGAGTCACAGGGAAGCTCTTCAGAGGAGCTTGCATGGCCACTAGGGCCATTGTCCCTGAGAGCCTCATTAGAAACAAGCAGAGTGCAATTTGTCCTTTCTCTCTCTTGTGTTCTTTGAGTCCAAGACTGGTAATAACACCCTGTCACTCAAGTTATGCAGTTTCTGTCTTGGGATATACTAACATTAAAAATGGTGAAATATTGAGAGTAACAACTGGCAATGCCCTTCTGCTACAGAAAAACTAATAATCTAACATTTTCTCCTCTGTCTCTCCCCCAGCCCAAGTTAATGTTATTGTTGAGAAATATGACACCATATCAGAAGGAAGAGCCTGACCTTCAAGAGCTAGTAGGTTGGCTCAGTTAAAGGCTCTGACCACCAAGTATGGGGACTTCAGTTGATGCCCAAGACCCACATTGTCAAAGTAACTCCTGTAAATTTTCTCTGACATCTACAAGTGCACCATAACCTATTTTTGCATGCACACACAGAGAGGGCAGATGCTTTGAAAGAGAATGGCTCCAATAGCCTCATACTTGGATCCTAGTTGTTGAACTGTTTGGGGAAGATTTGAAGGTATGTCATTTTGAAGGAAGTGAGCCATGTGTTAGGGTGAAAAGAAGCAGGATGGGGAAAGGAGAGTGGGAGACAGGGATGATTTGGGATGGCTGGTGAGTTTTGATGTTTCAAAAGCCCACATTAGCCATGCTGCTGTTGACGGCCAATCCTAGGCACATGGTCCTACAGGAGATGAGGTCATGCTTGGACCCTATTACCTCCAAAGGCCATAGGGATGTCCATGGTCTGAAACCATGTTAGTGACCATGGGCTGTGCTGTCACCTGAGACCATAGTGATGTCAGTGGTCTGGGTTGCATTGAGGGCCTTGTCTTGGTACCTGGACCTGCTGAAGCTAGGGGCAGTGTTCATGGTCTGTGTTGTCACCAGAACTATAGGGAAGCCCATGATCTATGCTCCTGCTCACTGTAAAGAGGAAGGAAGCTACTTTTGCATCTCTATCAATGATTGCAGTTGCAGAGTTGAGAAAGAGGGACATGGAAGGCTTCTGTAACAACCCATACCATACCTCAATCACCTCACCCCAGAAAAAGTAGAAGCCTGGACAGGAAACCATCGAAGAGAACTCTTTAAAAGTGGTAAAGATGCCCTTCCAGCTAGCACCTTCTTCCGTGGCAGATCACCAGTTTGTCTGTTCCTCTGAAGGCACCGCAGTCTCAAGGCCTCCAGGAGGTCTTGTGCAAGCAGGGTAACAGTTCTGCTGCACACAGGGCAATAGACCTCACAATATGATGGCCTCCCAAGAGAACAGCCACACCCAGGCCAACAGCTTGTCTGCTCCTCTGAAGACCTCCCTGGAGATCTGCCACCAGAGTAACAAATTGGCAGTTTGTCTACCCCACTGCAGACCCCACAGACTAAGGCCCTACAGCTAGGGCCACAGGCCTACCAGGAGACAAGCAGCAACCCAAGGACACAAGAGGCAGACACCAGACAGAGACACCCAGAACAGCTAACACCAGGGATAACCAGATGATGAGAGACAAGCACAAGACCATAAGCATCAGAAGTCAATATGCTTTGGCATCATTAGAACCTGGTTCTCCCATCAGAGCAAGCCCTGGATACACTAACACACCTGAAAATCAAGAAGCTGACCTAAAATTCTATATCATATAGATAATAGAGTCCTTTAAAGAAGATATATATAACTCACAGAAAGAAATGCAGGAAAACATGGGTAAATAGGTAGAAGCCCTTAAAGGGGAACAAATAAATCAAATAAAGAAATAAAGGAAAGGGCGATGTTGATCTTCCTGGTTGCTGCCCCCACGGAGAGCTCATAAGCAACACCTCACGAGCAAACTTGAGCCTCGGGACCACAGGTAAGACAAACCTTCCTACTCCAAGCGACCTGCCTAGTGAACTGAGGACACAGGCCCATAGGAACAGCTGAAGACCTGTAGATAGGATAAACTACACACCCGAAAGCAGAACACTCTGTTCCCATAACTGGCTAAAATAAAACAGGAAACCCATTCAGAGCCTGCCGCACATGTGGCCCATACATATACAGCCACCCAATTAGACAAGATGGATGAAGCAAAGAAGTGCAGACCGACAGGAGCCGGATATAGATCGCTCCTGAGAGACACAGCCAGAATACAGCAAATACAGAGGCGAATGCCAGCAGCAAACCACTGAACTGAGAATAGGACCCCCGTTGAAGGAATCAGAAAATAACTGGAAGAGCTTGAAGGGGCTCGAGACCCCATATGTACAACAAGAGCTTCCAGGGACTAAGCCACTACCTAAAGACTATACATGGACTGACCCTGGACTCTGACCCCATAGGTAGCAATGAATATCCTAGTAAGAGCACCAGTGGAAGGGGAAGCCCTGGGTCCTGCTAAGACTGAACCCCCAGTGAACTAGTCTATGGGGGGAGGGCGGCAATGGGGGGAGGGTTGGGAGGGGAACACCCATAAGGAAGGGGAGGGGGGAGGGGGATGTTTGCCCGGAAACTGGGAAAGGGAATAACACTCGAAATGTATATAAGAAATACTCAAGTTAATAAAAAAATAAATAAAAAAATAAAAAAAAAGAAAACAGGAAAACAGGTCTACAGCACCCCTGACACACAGGCTTATACGACAGTCTAGACACTGTCAGAAATAGAAAAACAAAGTAACACTAGAGATAACCTGATGTCGAGAGGCAAATGCAGAAATCCAAGCAACAGAAACCAAGACTACATGGCATCATCAGAGCCCAATTCTCCCACCAAAGCAAACACGGAATATTCAAACACACCAGAAAAGCAAGATGTAGTTTCAAAATCATATTTGATCATGATGCTGGAGGACTTCAAGAAAGACGTGAAGAAATCCCTAGAGTAACACAGGAAAACATGAATAAACAAGTAGAAGCCTACAGAGAGGAATCACAAAAATCCCTGAAAGAATTCCAGAAAAACACAATCAGACAGTTGAAGGAATTAAAAATGGAAATAAAAGCAATCAAGAAAGAACACATGGAAGCAACCCTGGATATAGAAAACCAAAAGAAGAGACAAGGAGCCGTAGACACAAGCTTCACCAACAGAATACAAGAGATACAAGAGAGAATTTCAGGAGCAGAAGATTCCATAGAAATCATCGAATCAACTGTAAAAGATAATGTAAAGCGGAAAAATCTGCTGATCCAAAATATACAGGAAATCCAGGACTCAATGAGAAGATCAAACATAAGAATAATAGGTATAGAAGAGAGTAAAGACTCCCAGCTCAAAGGACCAGTAAATATCTTCAACAAAATCATAGAAGAAGACTTCCCTAACCTAAAGAAAGAGATACCCATAGGCATACAAGAAGCCTACAGAACTCCAAATAGATTGGACCAGAAAAGAAACTCCTCCCGTCACATAATAGTCAAAACACCAAATACACAAAATAAAGAAAGAATATTAAAAGCAGTAAGGGAAAAAGGTCAAGTAACATATAAAGGCAGACCTATCAGAAACACACTAGACTTCTCGCCAGAGATTATGAAAGACAGAAGTTCCTGGAGAGATGTCATACAGACCCTAAGAGAACACAAATGCCAGCCCAGGTTACTGTATCCTGCAAAACTCTCAATTAACATAGATGGAGAAACCAAGATATTCCATGACAAAACCAAATTTACACAATATCTTTCTACAAATCCAGCACTACAAAGGATAATAAATGGTAAAACCCAACATAAGGAGGCAAGCTATACCCTAGAAGAAGCAAGAAACTAATCGTCTTGGCAACAAAACAAAGAGAAGAAAAGCACACAAACATAACCTCATATCCAAATATGAATATAACAGGAAGCAATAATCACTATTCCTTAATATCTCTCAACATCAATGGCCTCAACTCCCCAATAAAAAGACATAGATTAACAAACTGGATACGCAATGAGGACCCTGCATTCTGCTGCCTACAGGAAACACACCTCAGAGACAAAGACAGATACTACCTCAGAGTGAAAGGCTGGAAAACAACTTTCCAAGCAAATGGTCTGAAGAAGCAAGCTGGAGTAGCCATTCTAATATCAAATAAAATCAATTTTCAACTAAAAGTCATCAAAAAAGATGAGGAAGGACACTTCATCTTCATCAAAGGAAAAATCCACCAAGATGAACTCTCAATCCTAAATATCTATGCCCCAAATACAAGGGCACCTACATACGTAAAAGAAACCTTACTGAAGCTCAAAACACACATTGCACCTCACACAATAACAGTAGGAGATTTCAACACCCCACTCTCATCAATGGACATATCATGAAAAGAGAAATTAAACAGAAACGTAGACAGACTGAGAGAAGTCATGAACCAAGTGGACTTAACAGATATTTATGGAACGTTCTATCCTAAAGCAAAAGGATATACCTTCTTCTCATCTCCTCATGGTACTTTCTCTAAAATTGACCATAAAATTGGTCAAAAAACGGGCCTCAACAGATACAGAAAGATAGAAATAATCCTATGCATGCTCTCAGACCACCATGGCCTTAAGCTGGTCTTCAATAACAATAAGGGAAGAATGCCCACATATACGTGGAAATTTAACAATGCTGTACTCAACGATAACCTGGTCAAGAAAGAAATAAAGAAAGAAATTAAAGACTTTTTAGAATTTAATGAAAATGAAGGTACAACATACCCAAACTTATGGAACACAATGAAAGCTGTGCTAAGAGGAAAACTCATAGCTCTCAGTGCCTGCAGAAAGAAACAGGAAAGAGCATGTGTCACTAGCTTGACAGCACACCTAAAAGCTCTAGAACAAAAAGAAGCAAATACACCCAGGAGGAGTAGAAGGCAGGAAATAATCAAACTCAGAGCTCAAATCAACCAAGAAGAAAGAAAAAGGACCATAGAAAGAATCAACAGATCCAAAAGTTGGTTCTTTAAGAAAATCAACAAGATAGATAAACCCTTAGCCAGAGTAATGCGAGGACACAGAGAGTGTGTCCAAATTAACAAAATCAGAAATGAAAAGGGAGACATAACTACAGATTCAGAGGAAATTCAAAAAATCATCAGATATTACTATAAAAGCCTATATTCAAAAAAACTTGAAAATCTCCAGGAAATGGACAAATTCCTAGACAAATACCAGGTACCAAAGTTAAATCAGGAACAGATAAACTAGTTAAACAACCCCATAACTCCTAAGGAAATAGAAGCAGTCATTAAAGGTCTCCCAACCAAAAAGAGCCCAGGTCCAGACAGGTTTAGTGCAGAATTCTATCAGACCTTCATAAAAGACCTCATACCAATATTATCCAAATAATTCCACAAAATTGAAACAGATGGAGCACTACAGAATTCCTTCTATGAAGCCACAATTACTCTTATACCTAAACCACACAAAGACCCAACAAATAAAGAGAACTTCAGACCAATTTCCATTAGGAATATCGACGCAAAAATACTCAATAAAATTCTGGCAAACCAAACCCAAGAGCACATCAAAACAATCATCCACCATGATCAAGTAATCTTCATCCCAGGCATGCAGGGATGGTTTAATATACAGAAAAACATCAACGTGATCCATTATGTAAACAAACTGAAAGAACAAAACCACATGATCATCTCATTAGATGCTGAGAAAGCATTTGACAAAATAAAACACCACTTCACGATAAAAGTCCTGGAAAGAATAGAAATTCAAGGCCCATACCTAAACATAGTAAAAGCCATATACAGCAAACCAGTTGCTAATATTAAACTAAATGGAGAGAAACTTGAAGCAATCCCAATAAAATCAGGGACTAGACAAGGCTGCCCACTCTCTCCCTACTTATTCAATATAGTTCTTGAAGTTCTAGCCAGAGCAATCAGACAACAAAAGGAGGTCAAGGGGATACAGATCAGAAAAGAAGAAGTCAAAATATCACTATTTGCAGATGATATCATAGTATATATAAGGGATCCCAAAATTTCCACCAGAGAAATACTAAAGCTGATAAACAACTTCAGCACAGTGGCTGGGTATAAAATTAACTCAAATAAATCAGTAGCCTTCCTCTACACAAAAGAGAAACAAGCCGAGAAAGAAATTAGGGAAACGACACCCTTCATAATAGACCCAAACAATATAAAGTACCTCGGTGTGACTTTAACCAAGCAAGTAAAAGATTTGTACAATAAGAACTTCAAGACTCTGAAGAAAGAAATTGAAGAAGACCTCAGAAGATTGAAAGATCTTCCATGCTCATGGATTGGCAGGATTAATATAGTAAAAATGGCCATTTTACCAAAAGCGATCTACAGATTCAATGCAATCCCCATCAAAATACCAATCCATTTCTTCAAAGAGTTAGACAGAACAATTTGCAAATTCATCTAGAATAACAAAAAACCCAGGATAGCTACAACTATCCTCAACAATAAAAGGACTTCAGGGGGAATCGCTATCCCTGGACTCAAGCACTATTACAGAGCAATAGTGAAAAAAACTGCATGGTATTGGTACAGAGACAGACAGATAGACCAATGGAACAGAACTGAAGACCCAGAAATGAACCCACACACCTATGGGCACTTGATTTTTGACAAAGGAGCCAAAACCATCAAATGGAAAAAAGAGCATTTTCAGCAAATGGTGCTGGTTCAACTGGAGGTCAAAATGTAGAAGAATGCAGATCGATCCATGCTTATCACCCTGTACAAAGCTTAAGTCCAAGTGGATCAAGGACCTCCACATCAAACCAGATACACTCAAACTAATGGAAGAAAAAGTGGGGAAGCAACTCGAACACATGGGCACTGGAGAAAATTTCCTGAACAAAACACCAATCCCTTATGCTCTAAGATCAAGAATCGACAAATGGGATCTCATAAAACTGCAAAGCTTCTGTAAGGCCAAGGACACTGTTGTTAGGACAAAACAGCAACCAACAGATTGGGGAAAGATCTTTACCAATCCTACAACAGATAGAGGTCTTATATCCAAAATATACAAAGAACTCAAGAAGTTAGACCGCAGGGAGACAAATAACCCTATTAAAAATGGGGTTCAATACATATACAGCCATCCAATTAGATAAGATGGATGAAGCAAAGAAGTGCAGGCCAACAGGAGCCAGATGTAGATCACTCCTGAGAGACACAGCCAGAATATGCAAACACAGAGGCGAATGCCAGCAGCAAACCACTGAACTGAGAATAGGACCCCCGTTGAAGGAATCAGAGAAATAACTGGAAGAGATTGAAGGGGCTCAAGACCCTATATGTACAACAATGCCAAGCAACCAGAGGTTCCAGGGACTAAGCCACTACCTAAAGACTATACATGGACTGACCCTGGACTCCAACCTCATAGGTAGCAATGAATATCCTAGTAAGAGCACCAGTGGAAGGGGAAGCCCTGGGTCCTGCAAGACTGAACCCCCAGTGAACTAGATTGTTGGGGGGAGGGCGGCAATGTGTGTAGGATGGGGAGGGGAACACCCATAAAGAAGGGGAGGGGGGAGGGGGATGTTTGCCCGGAAACCGGGAAAGGGAATAACCCTCGAAATATATATAAGAAATACTCAAGTTAATAAAAAAAATGGGGTTCAGAGCTAAACAAAGAATTCACAGCTGAGGAATGCCGAATGGCTGAGAAACACCTAAAGAAATGTTCAACATCTTTAGTCATAAGGGAAATGCAAATCAAAACAACCCTGAGATTTCACCTCACACCAGTGAGAATGGCTAAGATCAAAAACTCAGGTGACAGCAAATGCTGGCGAGGATGTGGAGAAAGAGGAACACTCTCCATTGGGGGTGGAATTGCAGACTGGTACAACCATTCTGGAAATCAGTAGGGAGGTTCCTCAGAAAATTGGACTTTGAACTGCCTGAGGACCCAGGTTTACCTCTCTTGGGCATATACCCAAAAGATGCCCCAACATATAAAAAAGACACGTGCTCCACTATGTTCATCTCAGTCTTATTTATAATAGCCAGAGCATGGAAAGAACCCTGATGCCCTTCAACAGAGGAATGGATACAGAAAATGTGGTACATCTACACAATGGAATATTACTCAGCTATCAAAAACAATGCCTTTATCAAATTCATAGGCAAATTGTTGGAACTAGAAAATATCATCCTGAGTGAGGTAACCCAATCAGAGAAAAACACACATGGTATGCAGTCATTGATAAGTGGCTATTAGCCCAAATGCTCGACTTACCCTAGATGCCTAGAACACATGAAACTCAAGACGGATGATCAAAATGTGAATGCTTCACTCCTTCTTTAAAAGGGGAACAAGAATACCCTTGGGAGGGAATAGAGAGGCAAAGATTAAAACAGACACAGAAGGAACACCCATTCAGAGCCTGCCCCACATGTGGCCCATACATATACAGCCACCCAATTAGACAAGATGGATGAAGCAAAGAAGTGCAGGCCAACAGGAGCCAGATGTAGATCTCTCCTGAGAGACACAGCCAGAATACAGCAAATACAGAGGCGAATGCCAGCAGCAAACCACTGAACTGAGAACACGACCCCCGTTGAAGGAATCAGAGAAAGAACTGGAAAGCTTGAAGGGGCTCGAGACCCCATATGTACAACAATGCCAAGCAACCAGAGCTTCCAGGGACTAAGCCACTACCTAAAGACTATACATGGACTGAGCCTGGACTCTGACCTCATAGGTAGCTTTGAATATCCTAGTAAGAGCACCAGTGGAAGGGGAAGCCCTGGGTCCTGCTAAGACTGAACCCCCAGTGAACATGAATTTTGGGGGGATGGCGGCAATGGGGGGAGGATGGGAAGAGGAACACCCATGAAGAAGGGGAGGGGGAGAGTTTAGGGGAATGTTGGCCTGTAAACTGGGAAAGGGAATAGCACTCGAAATGTAAATAAGAAATACTCAAGTTAATTAAAAAAACAACAACTATCGATACAATTGCTGATACAGATTGCTGTCCTTAACAACACTAGATTGGAACCTATCACATTTGGAGATTTCACCTCATGGATTACCAATGCTTTCTCCTTTTTAAAGAATGGGCTGGCATGTTTGCCTGGGGGGCCATTTTCCTTTTGCGATGCGGAGTATGTCTATGGCTTTTCTGCCGTTTACAACGAGAACATGCCAGACACAAAGCGATTGTTTACCAGGCTATGGTCGCCATTGAAAATGGTGCTTCTCCCAACATATGGCTGGCCTCTTTGAAAAATTAAGAGTTCGCCCTAGATTGTATTTTGTCACTGTCATGTGAAGTCATTGTGTCCAGAGATGGGCAACTTTCCTCGGGCTCGGACCAATATAAGTCACGGGACCTGTGGCGATAGGGTAACCCTATGACCGGTAATGCTGAGTCTCCAAGAGGAACGACCTAAGACAGGAGCAATGACAATATTGACGTGACACCCTGATCTAGACCAGTCATAGACAGAGGTTGCTACACCCCGTTTGAACTTACAGGCTGGTCAAATGCTCCTCTGCCCAGTTTCTCCCCCAATAAAAACACACGTATAGCCCAGAATGGTGTGTTACAGCATAAGTTCATTTCTTGCCATTGGGGTGCATTCCTAACTGCAAGAGTGGCTCGCCATGGCCGAGCTGGACACTGTAAGACATGTCTGATCTCTCTCAGACCACTACCTCCATCTAATGGCTTTTTTATAAAACAGAAAAGGAGGAGTTGTAGGGAGTGGCGCATATAGAAAAAAGATGGCGCTGACATCCGGTGGTCGTTTGTGGTAAACACCCACAAAGCACATGTGTTGGCATTTCTCCGGCAGCTATCAGGCTGGAGTAAGATTCATGCTAATGAGGTATTTCATGCTTCACCAATCCCTAGAGGACAAGTATATAGCCATAGCCTGTTTTGTATAAGGCTAGTGCCTTTGTTGCTCGGGGTCCCCATATCAACAATGAGGTGTTCCTGCAATAAAGGCTGTTGAGAAGAATCCAACGGTGTTGCGTCTTCCTTGCTGGACGAGGTGGGCGTTACAAGCACTAAGTGCCCTCTTAAAGAAATTGGAGAGATACTACACTAGCAACTTAATATCTGACAGCTCTACAACAAAAAGAATAAAACACACCAAGAGGATTAGATGGCAGGAAATAGTCAAACTCAGAGCTGAAATCAGCTAGGTAGAAACAAACAAAAAAAAAAGGATACAAAGAATCAACAAAACCAAAAGCTGGATTTTTTTTTTTTTTTTTTTTTGGAGCTGGGGACCGAACCCAGGGCCTTACGCTTGCTAGGCAAGCGCTCTACCACTGAGCTAAATCCCCAACCCCCTAGGTCTTTTTTTTTTTTTTGCTATTTTTTTCATCTTTATTAAATTGAGTATTTCTTATTTACATTCGATTGCTATTCCCCTTCCCGGTTACCAGGCCAATATACCCCTAACCCCTCCCCCTCCCCGTCTATATGGGTGCTCCCCTCCCCATCCTCCCCGAATTACCGCCCTCCCCCCACCAATCATGTTCACTGGGGGTTCAGTCTTGGCAGAACCAAGGGCTTCCCCTTCCACTGGTGCTCTTACTATGCTATTCATTGCTATCTATGAGGATGGATCCCAGGGTCAGTCCATGTATAGTCTTTGGGTAGTGGCTTAGTCCCTGGAAGCTCTGGTTGCTTGGCATTGTTGTTCATATGGGGTCTCGAGCCCCTTCAAGCTTTCCAGTTCTTTCTCTGATTCCTTCAACAGGGGTCCCATTCTCAGTTCAGTGGTTTAATGATGACATTCACCTATATATTTGCTGTATTCTGGCTGTGTCTCTCAGGAGAGATCTACATCCGGTTCCTGTCAGCCTGCACTTCTTTGCTTCACCCACCTTATCTAGTTTGGTGGCTGTATATGTATGGGCCACATGTGGGGCAGGCTCTGAATGGGTGTTCCTTCTGTGTCTGTTTTAATCTTTGCCTCTCTATTCCCTCCCAAGGGTATTCTTGTTCCCCTTTTAAAGAAGGAGTGAAGCATTTGCATTTTGGTCATCCTTCTTGAATTTCATGTGTTCTTTGCATCTAGGGTAATTCGAGCATTTGGGCTAATAGCCACTTATCAGTGAGTGCATACCATGTGTGTTTTTCTGTGGTTGGGTTACCTCACTCAGGATGATATTTTCCAGTTCCATCCATTTGCCTATGAATTTCATAAAGTCATTGTTTTCGATAGCTGAGTAGTATTCCATTGTGTAGATGTACCACATTTTCTGTATCCATTCCTCTGTTGAAGGGCATCTGGGTTCTTTCCAAAAAGCTGGATTTTTTAACAAAAGCAGCAAGATAGGTAAACTCCTCGCCAAACCAACTAAAGGGCCCAGAGACAGTATCCAAATCAACAAAATCAGAAATGACTACACGGCGATTAAAAACAATGAATTCATGAAATTTGCAGGCAAATAGATGGAACTAGAAAATATCATCCCATGTGAAGTAGCCCAGACACAAAAGAACACACATGGTATGTACACATGGTATACGTGGATATTAGCCCCAAAGCCCATGTTTCCCATAATACAACCCACACATCATATGGAGGAAGAAGGAATAACAGGGTGTGGGTGCTTCAGTCTTCCATTGAGAGGGGAGCAGGACGACTGTGGGAAGTGGAGGGAAAGGGGACTGGGGTTGAGAGAGAAGGGGGAGGAAATAAGGGTGGCAGCATCAGGATATGGAGGAGATGTGAGAGAGGTACAGAGGGTCAGGAAATCAAACAAAAATATGTAGCAGGGGAAATGAGGAACTGGGGATAGCCTCTGGAGGGTCCCAGACACAAGGGAACCCTGAGGTTCCCAGGACCCAATAGGGACGACTTTAGCCAAAATGTGCAAAGAAGGAGGATATAGATTCTGTAGAGATCTCCTCCAGTAGATAAGCACAGCCCCTGTTTGAGGGACGGAAACACCCACCCACCTCAAAGTTTTTAACCAATAAATGGTCCTGTCCAAAAGAAGGACAGGGACAAAAAATGTAACAAAAACTGAAGGGTCAACCAGGGAATGCCCCACCTGGGGATCCATCATGCCTGCAGACTCCAAACCCAACAATGTTGCCGTGATCAAGAGGTGCTTGCTGACAGTATCCCAGTGTGGTGGGTCCTGACGAAGTCTGGCTAGCAATTGACCAATGCATATGTGGGTGCCTGGAGCCAACCATCAGACCAAGCTCAGAGAACCTGGTGGGGAAGTTGGTGGAAGGACTGGAGGAGAGGAGGGATATTGCAACCGCACTAGAAGACCAACATAGGCTAGCTTGAACACCTAGTTTTCCCAGAGTATAGACCACCTACCAAAAAGAGTACCTGGAGGGATCCATGGCTCCAGATATGTATGTAGAAGAGAATGGCCTTGCCTGACAGCAATGGGAGGAAAGGCCCTTGGTCACAGGGTGGCTTGATACCCCAGTGAAGGGGGGGTGCTGGAGTGCTGGGGCAGCAGAGTGTGGATAGGTGGGGGACCATTCTCATACAGGCAAAAGGTAGGGGGAAGAGCTGATGTGGGATGGGAGGGGGGTTGCTGGAGGAGTAACCAGGAAGTGGATATCATTTGAGATCTAAACAAATGGAATGATTAATTTTTAAAAAATCTGAAATGAAAAGAGAGATATAATAACAAAAACTGAGAAAATTCAAAAAACATCATTAGATCCTACTACAAAAGCCTATACTCAACAAAACTAGAAAAATCCAGATGAAACGGATGATTTTCTAGACAGATACCATGTACCAAAGTTAAATCAAGCAGCAGCTCTCTGCTCCCAGACCCGGTGAGAGAGAGACCCAACCGCCTGGTCAGGTGGGCACTCCTGAGGCTGCAGAGCAGAAGAGACCACCAACACTGCTCACCCCTGCCCACATCCCTGGCCCAAGAGGAAACTGTATAAGGCCTCTGGGCTCCCGTGGGGGAGGGCCCAGGAGCGGCAGGACCCCTGCCAGAAACACCGCCGGACCCTGAAGGAAACAGACCGGATAAACAGTTCTCTGCACCCAAATCCCGTGGGAGGGAGAGCTAAACCTTCAGAGAGGCAGACAGGCCTGGGAAACAGAAAAGACTGCTCCCTGCACACACATCTCGGACGCCAGAGGAAAAAGCCAAAGACCATCTGGAACCCTGGTGCACTGAAGCTCCCGGAAGGGGCGGCACAGGTCTTCCTGGTTGCTGCCGCTGCAGAGAGCCCCTGGGCAGCACCCCACGAGCGAACTTGAGCCTCAGGACCACAGGTAAGACCAAATTTTCTGCTGCAAGAAAGCTGCCTGGTGAGCTTGGGACACACGGAAGCAGAATTTCTCTAGAACCGGGCACGTTGTGGGTTTACCGGAAGTCCCACACCCGCGGATCCCGGCCCGCAGCAGCTCTCTGCTCCCAGACCCGGTGAGAGAGAGACCCAACCGCCTGGTCAGGTGGGCACTCCTGAGGCTGCAGAGCGGAAGAGACCACCAACACTGCTCACCCCTGCCCACATCCCTGGCACAAGAGGAAACTGTATAAGGCCTCTGGGCTCCCGTGGGGGAGGGCCCAGGAGCGGCAGGACCCCTGCCAGAGACACCGCCGGACCCTGAAGGAAACAGACCGGATAAACAGTTCTCTGCACCCAAATCCCGTGGGAGGGAGAGCTAAACCTTCAGAGAGGCAGACAGGCCTGGGAAACCAGAAGAGACTGCTCCCTGCACACACATCTCGGAGGCCAGAGGAAAAAGCCAAAGACCATCTGGAACCCTGGTGCACTGAAGCTCCCGGAAGGTGCGGCACAGGTCTTCCTGGTTGCTGCCGCTGCAGAGAGCCCCTGGACAGCACCCCACGAGCAAACCTGAGCCTCGGGACCACAGGTAAGACCAAATTTTCTGCTGCAAGAAAGCTGCCTGGTGAACTCAAGACACAGGCCCACAGGAACAGCTGAAGACCTGTAGAGAGGAAAAACTACACGCCCGAAAGCAGAACACTCTGTCCCCATAACTGACTGAAAGAGAGGAAAACAGGTCTACAGCACTCCTGACACACAGGCTTATAGGACAGTCTAGCCACTGTCAGAAATAGCAAAACAAAGTAACACTAGAGATAATCTGATGGCGAGAGGCAAGCACAGGAACCCAAGCAACAGAAACCAAGACTACATGCCATCATCGGAGCCCAATTCTCCCACCAAAACAAACATGGAATATCCAAACACACCAGAAAAGCAAGATCTAGTTTCAAAATCATATTTGATCATGATGCTGGAGGACTTCAAGAAAGACCTGAACACACTTAGGGAAGCACAGGAAAACATTAATAAACAAGTAAAAGCCTACAGAGAGGAATCGCAAAAATCCCTGAAAGAATTCCAGGAAAACACAATCAAACAGTTGAAGGAATTAAAAATGGAAATAGAAGCAATCAAGAAAGAACACATGGAAACAACCCTGGATATAGAAAACCAAAAGAAGAGACAAGGAGCTGTAGATACAAGCTTCACCAACAGAATACAAGAGATGGAAGAGAGAATCTCAGGAGCAGAAGATTCCATAGAAATCATTGACTCAACTGTCAAAGATAATGTAAAGCGGAAAAAGCTACTGGTCCAAAACATACAGGAAATCCAGGACTCAATGAGAAGATCAAACATAAGGATAATAGGTATAGAAGAGAGTGAAGACTCCCAGCTCAAAGGACCAGTAAATATCTTCAACAAAATCATAGAAGAAAACTTCCCTAACCTAAAAAAAGAGATACCCATAGACATACAAGAAGCCTACAGAACTCCAAATAGATTGGACCAGAAAAGAAACACCTCCCGTCACATAATTGTCAAAACACCAAACGCACAAAATAAAGAAAGAATATTAAAAGCAGTAAGGGGAAAAGGTCAAGTAACATATAAAGGCAGACCTATCAGAATCACACCAGACTTCTCGCCAGAAACTATGAAGGCCAGAAGATCCTGGACTGATGTTATACAGACCCTAAGAGAACACAAATGCCAGCCCAGATTACTGTATCCAGCAAAACTCTCAATTAACATTGATGGAGAAACCAAGATATTCCATGACAAAACCAAATTTACACAATATCTTTCTACAAATCCAGCACTACAAAGGATAATAAATGGTAAAGCCCAACATAAGGAGGCAAGCTATACCCTAGAAGAAGCAAGAAACTAATCGTCTTGGCAACAAAACAAAGAGAATGAAAGCACACAAACATAACCTCATATCCAAATATGAATATAATGGGAAGCAATAATCACTATTCCTTAATATCTCTCAATATCAATGGCCTCAACTCCCCAATAAAAAGACATAGATTAACAAACTGGATACGCAACGAGGACCCTGCATTCTGCTGCCTACAGGAAACACACCTCAGAGACAAAGACAGACACTACCTCAGAGTGAAAGGCTGGAAAACAACTTTCCAAGCAAATGGTCAGAAGAAGCAAGCTGGAGTAGCCATTCTAATATCAAATAAAATCAATTTCCAACTAAAAGTCATCAAAAAAGATAAGGAAGGACACTCCATATTCATCAAAGGAAAAATCAACCAAGATGAACTCTCAATCCTAAATATCTATGCCCCAAATAAAAGGGCACCTACATACGTAAAAGAAACCTTACTAAAGCTCAAAACACACATTGCACCTCACACAATAATAGTGGGAGATTTCAACACCCCACTCTCATCAATGGACAGATTATGGAAACAGAAATTAAACAGTGATGTAGACAGACTAAGAGAAGTCATGAGCCAAATGGACTTAACGGATATTTATAGAACATTCTATCCTAAAGCAAAAGGATATACCTTCTTCTCAGCTCCTCATGGTACTTTCTCCAAAATTGACCATATAATTGGTCAAAAAACGGGCCTCAACAGGTACAGAAAGATAGAAATAATCCCATGCGTGCTATCGGACCACCACGGCCTAAAACTGGTCTTCAATAACAATAAGGGAAGAATGCCCACATATACGTGGAAATTGAACAATGCTCTACTCAATGATAACCTGGTCAAGGAAGAAATAAAGAAAGAAATTAAAAACTTTTTAGAATTTAATGAAAATGAAGATACAACATACTCAAACTTATGGGACACAATGAAAGCTGTGCTAAGAGGAAAACTCATAGCGCTGAGTGCCTGCAGAAAGAAACAGGAAAGAGCATATGTCAGCAGCTTGACAGCACACCTAAAAGCTCTAGAACAAAAAGAAGCAAATACACCCAGGAGGAGTAGAAGGCAGGAAATAATCAAACTCAGAGCTGAAATCAACCAAGTAGAAACAAAAAGGACCATAGAAAGAATCAACAGAACCAAAAGTTGGTTCTTTGAGAAAATCAACAAGATAGATAAACCCTTAGCCAGACTAACGAGAGGACACAGAGAGTGTGTCCAAATTAACAAAATCAGAAATGAAAAGGGAGACATAACTACAGATTCGGAGGAAATTCAAAAAATCATCAGATCTTACTATAAAAACCTATATTCAACAAAATTTGAAAATCTTCAGGAAATGGACAATTTCCTAGACAGATACCAGGTATCGAAGTTAAATCAGGAACAGATAAACCAGTTAAACAACCCCATAACTCCTAAGGAAATAGAAGCAGTCATTAAAGGTCTCCCAACCAAAAAGAGCCCAGGTCCAGACGGGTTTAGTGCAGAATTCTATCAAACCTTCATAGAAGACCTCATACCAATATTATCCAAACTATTCCACAAAATTGAAACAGATGGAGCCCTACCGAATTCCTTCTACGAAGCCACAATTACTCTTATACCTAAACCACACAAAGACACAACAAAGAAAGAGAACTTCAGACCAATTTCCCTTATGAATATCAACGCAAAAATACTCAATAAAATTCTGGCAAACCGAATTCAAGAGCACATCAAAACAATCATCCACCATGATCAAGTAGGCTTCATCCCAGGCATGCAGGGATGGTTTAATATACGGAAAACCATCAACGTGATCCATTATATAAACAAACTGAAAGAACAGAACCACATGATCATTTCATTAGATGCTGAGAAAGCATTTGACAAAATTCAACACCCCTTCATGATAAAAGTCCTGGAAAGAATAGGAATTCAAGGCCCATACCTAAACATAGTAAAAGCCATATACAGCAAACCAGTTGCTAACATTAAACTAAATGGAGAGAAACTTGAAGCAATCCCACTAAAATCAGGGACTAGACAAGGCTGCCCACTCTCTCCCTACTTATTCAATATAGTTCTTGAAGTTCTAGCCAGAGCAATCAGACAACAAAAGGAGGTCAAGGGGATACAGATCGGAAAAGAAGAGGTCAAAATATCACTATTTGCAGATGACATGATAGTATATTTAAGTGATCCCAAAAGTTCCACCAGAGAACTACTAAAGCTGATAAACAACTTCAGCAAAGTGGCTGGGTATAAAATTAACTCAAATAAAACAGTTGCCTTCCTCTATACAAAAGAGAAACAAGCCGAGAAAGAAATTAGGGAAACGACACCCTTCATAATAGACCCAAATAATATAAAGTACCTCGGTGTGACTTTAACCAAGCAAGTAAAAGATCTGTACAATAAGAACTTCAAGACACTGAGGAAAGAAATTGAAGAAGACCTCAGAAGATGGAAAGATCTCCCATGCTCATGGATTGGCAGGATTAATATGGTAAAAATGGCCATTTTACCAAAAGCAATCTACAGATTCAATGCAATCCCCATCAAAATACCAATCCAATTCTTCAAAGAGTTAGACAGAACAATTTGCAAATTCATCTTGAATAACAAAAAACCCAGGATAGCTAAAGCTATCCTCAACAATAAAAGGACTTCAGGGGGAATCACTATCCCTGAACTCAAGCAGTATTACAGAGCAATAGTGATAAAAACTGCATGGTCTTGGTACAGAGACAGACAGATAGACCAATGGAACAGAATTGAAGACCCAGAAATGAACCCACACACCTATGGTCACTTGATTTTTGACAAAGGAGCCAAAACCATCCAATGGAAAAAAGATAGCATTTTCAGCAAATGGTGCTGGTTCAACTGGAGGGCAACATGTAGAAGAATGCAGATCGATCCATCCTTATCACCCTGTACAAAGCTTAAGTCCAAGTGGATCAAGGACCTCCACATCAAACCAGACACACTCAAACTAATAGAAGAAAAACTAGGGAAGCATCTGGAACACATGGGCACTGGAAAAAATTTCCTGAACAAAACACCAATGGCTTATGCTCTAAGATCAAGAATCGACAAATGGGATCTCATAAAACTGCAAAGCTTCTGTAAGGCAAAGGACACAGTGGTTAGGACAAAACGGCAACCAACAGATTGGGAAAAGATCTTTACCAATCCTACAACAGATAGAGGCCTTATTTCCAAAATATACAAAGAACTCAAGAAGTTAGACCGCAGGGAAACAAATAACCCTATTAAAAAATGGGGTTCAGAGCTAAACAAAGAATTCACTGTTGAGGAATGCCGAATGGCGGAGAAACACCTAAAGAAATGTTCAACATCTTTAGTCATAAGGGAAATGCAAATCAAAACAACCCTGAGATTTCACCTCACACCAGTGCGATTGGCTAAGATCAAAAACTCAGGTGACAGCAGATGCTGGCGAGGATGTGGAGAAAGAGGAACACTCCTCCATTGTTGGTGGGATTGCAGACTGGTAAAACCATTCTGGAAATCAGTCTGGAGGTTCCTCAGAAAATTGGACATTGAACTGCCTGAGGATCCAGCTATACCTCTCTTGGGCATATACCCAAAAGATGCCCCAACATATAAAAAAGACACATGCTCCACTATGTTCATAGAAGCCTTATTTATAATAGCCAGAAGCTGGAAAGAACCCAGATGTCCTTCAACAGAGGAATGGATACAGAAAATGTGGTACATTTACACAATGGAATAGTATGTAGCTATTAAGAATAATGACTTCATGAAATTCTTAGGCAAATTGATCAAACTAGAAAATATCATCCTGAGTGAGGTAACCAAGTTACCAAAGTACACACATGGTATGCATTCACTGAGAAGTGGATATTAGCCCAAAAGCTCTGAATACTCAAAATACACAGCCTACATGAAGCTCAAGAAGAAAGAAGACCAAAGTGTGGATGCTTCTGTCCTTAGAAGGGTAAACAAAATACTCAAGGGAAGAAATATGGAGACAAAGTGTAGAGCAGAGACTGAAGGAAAGGAAATCCAGAGACTTCCCCCACCTGGGGATCCATCCCATATACAGACACCAAACCCAGACACTATTGTGGATGTCAAGAAGTGCATGCTGACAGGAGCCTGATATAGCTGTCTGCTGAGAGGCTCTGCCAGAGCCTGACAAATACAGAAGCAGACTCTCTCAGCCAACCATTGGACTAAGCATGAGATTCGAAGTGGATGAGTTAGAAAGAGGACTGAAGGAGATGAAGGGGTTTGCAACCCATAGGAAAAACAACAATATCAATCAACCAGACCCTCCAGAGCTCCCAGGGACTAAACCACCAAAATACACCTGTAAAGAATACACCTGGAGGGACCCATGGCTCCAGCTGTATATGTAGCAGAGGATGGCCTTGTTATTCATCAATGGGAGGAAAGGATTTTGGTCCTGAGAAGGCTTAATGCCCCAGTGTAGAGGAATGCCAGGGTGGGGAGGCAGGAGTTGGGGGGGAACACCCTTATAGAAGCAGGGGGATGGAGAGTGTGATAGGGGTTTTCTGAAGGGGAAACCTGGAAAGGGGATAACATTTGAAATGTAAATAAATAAAATATCCAATAAAAAATTCAAGCAAACTGTAAAAAAAAAAGATGGGAAAAAAAGAGAATTACACACTTTAGAATTGGAGAAGAATTAGGTAGGAGGGGGCAGTGGTCCATGCCTAGAATGCCAGTGTGCAGAAGGCAGAAGTGCAGGCTCAGAGTTCAAGCCCATCAGCTTCAGGGCCAGTCTGAGAGCAACCTAAGCTATATCCAGTTTCTGTAAATGCCTATCAATAAATTAATAGACAAGTAATTTATGGTGTGTATGTATACACAGCAGTGCTTTATTTAAATATATGAACAAATTAGATAATTTGAAGGTGAATAGACAGAAAAATGTTAAGGTAGTAAGTGAAATATGCTAGACTCAGAAAAAACACATTTCTTTTTGCTTGTTTGTTTGTTTGTTTGTTTGTTTGTTTGTGTATAGACAGTGTTGCTTTCTATAGTTCTAGCTATCCTGGAATTTACTCTATAGACCAGGCTTGCCTTGAACTCAGAGATCCACTTGGCCCTGCCTGCCAAGTGCTTAGATTAAAAGTGTGTGTAGACACTACAACCCATCTACATTTCTTTTCAAATGGAGAAATCTGGATTAAAAACAAGAATAAAAACAAAAATAAATAAATAAATAAATAAATAAATAAATAAATAAATAAAAGATCAGGTGTCGAGATGCACACCTTTATTCCCAGTACACTCTAGAGGCAGAGGCAAGCAGATTTCTGTGAATTTGAGGCTAAACTGGTCTACATAGAGTCGAGCACACCCAGAGATATAGAGAGCCTATTTTTAATTATTTAATTGTATTACTTATGTGTAATATTTTTTAAAAAAACATTAAAGTAGAAGGGGATTTACTTCAAGTGACAGGGAGAGCAGAGGGGATGCAAAAGCTAGTGACAGATGAAATGATTTACTTGTGACCAAAGTACATTTTCTACCTGTGTAAAAATGGCATCAAGACAACATTTTGTATAAGTAACCTATATTAACAATACAAAATAAAACTACAAAAAAATACACCACACACACAGAGTGATTGCCATAGATGTTCAGTACTCAGAAACCCTCAGCAACATTAATTACTATGTCACTTTAGAGAAAATATGAGCTCTCCATCCTCTATACTCTGAACCAATAGCATTTTACTGACCTGTTTGTTCTGCAGACCAAATTGGCCTCATCCAAAACCACTCCCAGGGTGAAATGACAATGTGTTGTGCTCTCCATTCCTGTCTACAGAGATCCCCTACCAGCCCTAAGCCAAGACTTCTTGGCTATATGCACTGAGCTACACTTACAGAATTAAACGAAAAAAGATGATGAGAATGTGTGGTCAGAAACCTGGTCAACCTGATCTACCCCCAGAGGCCTGAACCTGACAAGACCAATGCTGGTTATAATGGATGATTACAAAGAATGGCCAGTGATCTCAGTACTGTTTTCATGGCTCCACTTGAAAATAAGGGGCATCCCTAGAAAACCTCCCCTCTAAAATGCAGTTACTTACATCAGTTAGTTACTGATAAAATCCTACTGACCTGAGTTTAGAACAGATGGCAGTCCTCGATGTTACCAGAAGAGTTGGGAGGGGACTTGTTGTTGGTGTTGTCACTGTTTGTGGAAGCTCCAGCAGGGGCTCGGCTCTTAGAACCAGAAGGACATCTGGGAGAGTCACAGGGAAGCTCTTCAGAGGAGCTTGCATGGCCACTAGGGCCATTGTCCCTGAGAGCCTCATTAGAAACAAGCAGAGTGCAATTTGTCCTTTCTCTCTCTTGTGTTCTTTGAGTCCAAGACTGGTAATAACACCCTGTCACTCAAGTTATGCAGTTTCTGTCTTGGGATATACTAACATTAAAAATGGTGAAATATTGAGAGTAACAACTGGCAATGCCCTTCTGCTACAGAAAAACTAATAATCTAACATTTTCTCCTCTGTCTCTCCCCCAGCCCAAGTTAATGTTATTGTTGAGAAATATGACACCATATCAGAAGGAAGAGCCTGACCTTCAAGAGCTAGTAGGTTGGCTCAGTTAAAGGCTCTGACCACCAAGTATGGGGACTTCAGTTGATGCCCAAGACCCACATTGTCAAAGTAACTCCTGTAAATTTTCTCTGACATCTACAAGTGCACCATAACCTATTTTTGCATGCACACACAGAGAGGGCAGATGCTTTGAAAGAGAATGGCTCCAATAGCCTCATACTTGGATCCTAGTTGTTGAACTGTTTGGGGAAGATTTGAAGGTATGTCATTTTGAAGGAAGTGAGCCATGTGTTAGGGTGAAAAGAAGCAGGATGGGGAAAGGAGAGTGGGAGACAGGGATGATTTGGGATGGCTGGTGAGTTTTGATGTTTCAAAAGCCCACATTAGCCATGCTGCTGTTGACGGCCAATCCTAGGCACATGGTCCTACAGGAGATGAGGTCATGCTTGGACCCTATTACCTCCAAAGGCCATAGGGATGTCCATGGTCTGAAACCATGTTAGTGACCATGGGCTGTGCTGTCACCTGAGACCATAGTGATGTCAGTGGTCTGGGTTGCATTGAGGGCCTTGTCTTGGTACCTGGACCTGCTGAAGCTAGGGGCAGTGTTCATGGTCTGTGTTGTCACCAGAACTATAGGGAAGCCCATGATCTATGCTCCTGCTCACTGTAAAGAGGAAGGAAGCTACTTTTGCATCTCTATCAATGATTGCAGTTGCAGAGTTGAGAAAGAGGGACATGGAAGGCTTCTGTAACAACCCATACCATACCTCAATCACCTCACCCCAGAAAAAGTAGAAGCCTGGACAGGAAACCATCGAAGAGAACTCTTTAAAAGTGGTAAAGATGCCCTTCCAGCTAGCACCTTCTTCCGTGGCAGATCACCAGTTTGTCTGTTCCTCTGAAGGCACCGCAGTCTCAAGGCCTCCAGGAGGTCTTGTGCAAGCAGGGTAACAGTTCTGCTGCACACAGGGCAATAGACCTCACAATATGATGGCCTCCCAAGAGAACAGCCACACCCAGGCCAACAGCTTGTCTGCTCCTCTGAAGACCTCCCTGGAGATCTGCCACCAGAGTAACAAATTGGCAGTTTGTCTACCCCACTGCAGACCCCACAGACTAAGGCCCTACAGCTAGGGCCACAGGCCTACCAGGAGACAAGCAGCAACCCAAGGACACAAGAGGCAGACACCAGACAGAGACACCCAGAACAGCTAACACCAGGGATAACCAGATGATGAGAGACAAGCACAAGACCATAAGCATCAGAAGTCAATATGCTTTGGCATCATTAGAACCTGGTTCTCCCATCAGAGCAAGCCCTGGATACACTAACACACCTGAAAATCAAGAAGCTGACCTAAAATTCTATATCATATAGATAATAGAGTCCTTTAAAGAAGATATATATAACTCACAGAAAGAAATGCAGGAAAACATGGGTAAATAGGTAGAAGCCCTTAAAGGGGAACAAATAAATCAAATAAAGAAATAAAGGAAAGGGCGATGTTGATCTTCCTGGTTGCTGCCCCCACGGAGAGCTCATAAGCAACACCTCACGAGCAAACTTGAGCCTCGGGACCACAGGTAAGACAAACCTTCCTACTCCAAGCGACCTGCCTAGTGAACTGAGGACACAGGCCCATAGGAACAGCTGAAGACCTGTAGATAGGATAAACTACACACCCGAAAGCAGAACACTCTGTTCCCATAACTGGCTAAAATAAAACAGGAAACCCATTCAGAGCCTGCCGCACATGTGGCCCATACATATACAGCCACCCAATTAGACAAGATGGATGAAGCAAAGAAGTGCAGACCGACAGGAGCCGGATATAGATCGCTCCTGAGAGACACAGCCAGAATACAGCAAATACAGAGGCGAATGCCAGCAGCAAACCACTGAACTGAGAATAGGACCCCCGTTGAAGGAATCAGAAAATAACTGGAAGAGCTTGAAGGGGCTCGAGACCCCATATGTACAACAAGAGCTTCCAGGGACTAAGCCACTACCTAAAGACTATACATGGACTGACCCTGGACTCTGACCCCATAGGTAGCAATGAATATCCTAGTAAGAGCACCAGTGGAAGGGGAAGCCCTGGGTCCTGCTAAGACTGAACCCCCAGTGAACTAGTCTATGGGGGGAGGGCGGCAATGGGGGGAGGGTTGGGAGGGGAACACCCATAAGGGAGGGGAGGGGGGAGGGGGATGTTTGCCCGGAAACTGGGAAAGGGAATAACACTCGAAATGTATATAAGAAATACTCAAGTTAATAAAAAAATAAATAAAAAAATAAAAAAAAAGAAAACAGGAAAACAGGTCTACAGCACCCCTGACACACAGGCTTATACGACAGTCTAGACACTGTCAGAAATAGAAAAACAAAGTAACACTAGAGATAACCTGATGTCGAGAGGCAAATGCAGAAATCCAAGCAACAGAAACCAAGACTACATGGCATCATCAGAGCCCAATTCTCCCACCAAAGCAAACACGGAATATTCAAACACACCAGAAAAGCAAGATGTAGTTTCAAAATCATATTTGATCATGATGCTGGAGGACTTCAAGAAAGACGTGAAGAAATCCCTAGAGTAACACAGGAAAACATGAATAAACAAGTAGAAGCCTACAGAGAGGAATCACAAAAATCCCTGAAAGAATTCCAGAAAAACACAATCAGACAGTTGAAGGAATTAAAAATGGAAATAAAAGCAATCAAGAAAGAACACATGGAAGCAACCCTGGATATAGAAAACCAAAAGAAGAGACAAGGAGCCGTAGACACAAGCTTCACCAACAGAATACAAGAGATACAAGAGAGAATTTCAGGAGCAGAAGATTCCATAGAAATCATCGAATCAACTGTAAAAGATAATGTAAAGCGGAAAAATCTGCTGATCCAAAATATACAGGAAATCCAGGACTCAATGAGAAGATCAAACATAAGAATAATAGGTATAGAAGAGAGTAAAGACTCCCAGCTCAAAGGACCAGTAAATATCTTCAACAAAATCATAGAAGAAGACTTCCCTAACCTAAAGAAAGAGATACCCATAGGCATACAAGAAGCCTACAGAACTCCAAATAGATTGGACCAGAAAAGAAACTCCTCCCGTCACATAATAGTCAAAACACCAAATACACAAAATAAAGAAAGAATATTAAAAGCAGTAAGGGAAAAAGGTCAAGTAACATATAAAGGCAGACCTATCAGAAACACACTAGACTTCTCGCCAGAGATTATGAAAGACAGAAGTTCCTGGAGAGATGTCATACAGACCCTAAGAGAACACAAATGCCAGCCCAGGTTACTGTATCCTGCAAAACTCTCAATTAACATAGATGGAGAAACCAAGATATTCCATGACAAAACCAAATTTACACAATATCTTTCTACAAATCCAGCACTACAAAGGATAATAAATGGTAAAACCCAACATAAGGAGGCAAGCTATACCCTAGAAGAAGCAAGAAACTAATCGTCTTGGCAACAAAACAAAGAGAAGAAAAGCACACAAACATAACCTCATATCCAAATATGAATATAACAGGAAGCAATAATCACTATTCCTTAATATCTCTCAACATCAATGGCCTCAACTCCCCAATAAAAAGACATAGATTAACAAACTGGATACGCAATGAGGACCCTGCATTCTGCTGCCTACAGGAAACACACCTCAAAGACAAAGACAGATACTACCTCAGAGTGAAAGGCTGGAAAACAACTTTCCAAGCAAATGGTCTGAAGAAGCAAGCTGGAGTAGCCATTCTAATATCAAATAAAATCAATTTTCAACTAAAAGTCATCAAAAAAGATGAGGAAGGACACTTCATCTTCATCAAAGGAAAAATCCACCAAGATGAACTCTCAATCCTAAATATCTATGCCCCAAATACAAGGGCACCTACATACGTAAAAGAAACCTTACTGAAGCTCAAAACACACATTGCACCTCACACAATAACAGTAGGAGATTTCAACACCCCACTCTCATCAATGGACATATCATGAAAAGAGAAATTAAACAGAAACGTAGACAGACTGAGAGAAGTCATGAACCAAGTGGACTTAACAGATATTTATGGAACGTTCTATCCTAAAGCAAAAGGATATACCTTCTTCTCATCTCCTCATGGTACTTTCTCTAAAATTGACCATAAAATTGGTCAAAAAACGGGCCTCAACAGATACAGAAAGATAGAAATAATCCTATGCATGCTCTCAGACCACCATGGCCTTAAGCTGGTCTTCAATAACAATAAGGGAAGAATGCCCACATATACGTGGAAATTTAACAATGCTGTACTCAACGATAACCTGGTCAAGAAAGAAATAAAGAAAGAAATTAAAGACTTTTTAGAATTTAATGAAAATGAAGGTACAACATACCCAAACTTATGGAACACAATGAAAGCTGTGCTAAGAGGAAAACTCATAGCTCTCAGTGCCTGCAGAAAGAAACAGGAAAGAGCATGTGTCACTAGCTTGACAGCACACCTAAAAGCTCTAGAACAAAAAGAAGCAAATACACCCAGGAGGAGTAGAAGGCAGGAAATAATCAAACTCAGAGCTCAAATCAACCAAGAAGAAAGAAAAAGGACCATAGAAAGAATCAACAGATCCAAAAGTTGGTTCTTTAAGAAAATCAACAAGATAGATAAACCCTTAGCCAGAGTAATGCGAGGACACAGAGAGTGTGTCCAAATTAACAAAATCAGAAATGAAAAGGGAGACATAACTACAGATTCAGAGGAAATTCAAAAAATCATCAGATATTACTATAAAAGCCTATATTCAAAAAAACTTGAAAATCTCCAGGAAATGGACAAATTCCTAGACAAATACCAGGTACCAAAGTTAAATCAGGAACAGATAAACTAGTTAAACAAACCCATAACTCCTAAGGAAATAGAAGCAGTCATTAAAGGTCTCCCAACCAAAAAGAGCCCAGGTCCAGACAGGTTTAGTGCAGAATTCTATCAGACCTTCATAAAAGACCTCATACCAATATTATCCAAATAATTCCACAAAATTGAAACAGATGGAGCACTACAGAATTCCTTCTATGAAGCCACAATTACTCTTATACCTAAACCACACAAAGACCCAACAAATAAAGAGAACTTCAGACCAATTTCCATTAGGAATATCGACGCAAAAATACTCAATAAAATTCTGGCAAACCAAACCCAAGAGCACATCAAAACAATCATCCACCATGATCAAGTAATCTTCATCCCAGGCATGCAGGGATGGTTTAATATACAGAAAAACATCAACGTGATCCATTATGTAAACAAACTGAAAGAACAAAACCACATGATCATCTCATTAGATGCTGAGAAAGCATTTGACAAAATAAAACACCACTTCACGATAAAAGTCCTGGAAAGAATAGAAATTCAAGGCCCATACCTAAACATAGTAAAAGCCATATACAGCAAACCAGTTGCTAATATTAAACTAAATGGAGAGAAACTTGAAGCAATCCCAATAAAATCAGGGACTAGACAAGGCTGCCCACTCTCTCCCTACTTATTCAATATAGTTCTTGAAGTTCTAGCCAGAGCAATCAGACAACAAAAGGAGGTCAAGGGGATACAGATCAGAAAAGAAGAAGTCAAAATATCACTATTTGCAGATGATATCATAGTATATATAAGGGATCCCAAAATTTCCACCAGAGAAATACTAAAGCTGATAAACAACTTCAGCACAGTGGCTGGGTATAAAATTAACTCAAATAAATCAGTAGCCTTCCTCTACACAAAAGAGAAACAAGCCGAGAAAGAAATTAGGGAAACGACACCCTTCATAATAGACCCAAACAATATAAAGTACCTCGGTGTGACTTTAACCAAGCAAGTAAAAGATTTGTACAATAAGAACTTCAAGACTCTGAAGAAAGAAATTGAAGAAGACCTCAGAAGATTGAAAGATCTTCCATGCTCATGGATTGGCAGGATTAATATAGTAAAAATGGCCATTTTACCAAAAGCGATCTACAGATTCAATGCAATCCCCATCAAAATACCAATCCATTTCTTCAAAGAGTTAGACAGAACAATTTGCAAATTCATCTAGAATAACAAAAAACCCAGGATAGCTACAACTATCCTCAACAATAAAAGGACTTCAGGGGGAATCGCTATCCCTGGACTCAAGCACTATTACAGAGCAATAGTGAAAAAAACTGCATGGTATTGGTACAGAGACAGACAGATAGACCAATGGAACAGAACTGAAGACCCAGAAATGAACCCACACACCTATGGGCACTTGATTTTTGACAAAGGAGCCAAAACCATCAAATGGAAAAAAGAGCATTTTCAGCAAATGGTGCTGGTTCAACTGGAGGTCAAAATGTAGAAGAATGCAGATCGATCCATGCTTATCACCCTGTACAAAGCTTAAGTCCAAGTGGATCAAGGACCTCCACATCAAACCAGATACACTCAAACTAATGGAAGAAAAAGTGGGGAAGCAACTCGAACACATGGGCACTGGAGAAAATTTCCTGAACAAAACACCAATCCCTTATGCTCTAAGATCAAGAATCGACAAATGGGATCTCATAAAACTGCAAAGCTTCTGTAAGGCCAAGGACACTGTTGTTAGGACAAAACAGCAACCAACAGATTGGGGAAAGATCTTTACCAATCCTACAACAGATAGAGGTCTTATATCCAAAATATACAAAGAACTCAAGAAGTTAGACCGCAGGGAGACAAATAACCCTATTAAAAATGGGGTTCAATACATATACAGCCATCCAATTAGATAAGATGGATGAAGCAAAGAAGTGCAGGCCAACAGGAGCCAGATGTAGATCACTCCTGAGAGACACAGCCAGAATATGCAAACACAGAGGCGAATGCCAGCAGCAAACCACTGAACTGAGAATAGGACCCCCGTTGAAGGAATCAGAGAAATAACTGGAAGAGATTGAAGGGGCTCAAGACCCTATATGTACAACAATGCCAAGCAACCAGAGGTTCCAGGGACTAAGCCACTACCTAAAGACTATACATGGACTGACCCTGGACTCCAACCTCATAGGTAGCAATGAATATCCTAGTAAGAGCACCAGTGGAAGGGGAAGCCCTGGGTCCTGCAAGACTGAACCCCCAGTGAACTAGATTGTTGGGGGGAGGGCGGCAATGTGTGTAGGATGGGGAGGGGAACACCCATAAAGAAGGGGAGGGGGGAGGGGGATGTTTGCCCGGAAACCGGGAAAGGGAATAACCCTCGAAATATATATAAGAAATACTCAAGTTAATAAAAAAAATGGGGTTCAGAGCTAAACAAAGAATTCACAGCTGAGGAATGCCGAATGGCTGAGAAACACCTAAAGAAATGTTCAACATCTTTAGTCATAAGGGAAATGCAAATCAAAACAACCCTGAGATTTCACCTCACACCAGTGAGAATGGCTAAGATCAAAAACTCAGGTGACAGCAAATGCTGGCGAGGATGTGGAGAAAGAGGAACACTCTCCATTGGGGGTGGAATTGCAGACTGGTACAACCATTCTGGAAATCAGTAGGGAGGTTCCTCAGAAAATTGGACTTTGAACTGCCTGAGGACCCAGGTTTACCTCTCTTGGGCATATACCCAAAAGATGCCCCAACATATAAAAAAGACACGTGCTCCACTATGTTCATCTCAGTCTTATTTATAATAGCCAGAGCATGGAAAGAACCCTGATGCCCTTCAACAGAGGAATGGATACAGAAAATGTGGTACATCTACACAATGGAATATTACTCAGCTATCAAAAACAATGCCTTTATCAAATTCATAGGCAAATTGTTGGAACTAGAAAATATCATCCTGAGTGAGGTAACCCAATCAGAGAAAAACACACATGGTATGCAGTCATTGATAAGTGGCTATTAGCCCAAATGCTCGACTTACCCTAGATGCCTAGAACACATGAAACTCAAGACGGATGATCAAAATGTGAATGCTTCACTCCTTCTTTAAAAGGGGAACAAGAATACCCTTGGGAGGGAATAGAGAGGCAAAGATTAAAACAGACACAGAAGGAACACCCATTCAGAGCCTGCCCCACATGTGGCCCATACATATACAGCCACCCAATTAGACAAGATGGATGAAGCAAAGAAGTGCAGGCCAACAGGAGCCAGATGTAGATCTCTCCTGAGAGACACAGCCAGAATACAGCAAATACAGAGGCGAATGCCAGCAGCAAACCACTGAACTGAGAACACGACCCCCGTTGAAGGAATCAGAGAAAGAACTGGAAAGCTTGAAGGGGCTCGAGACCCCATATGTACAACAATGCCAAGCAACCAGAGCTTCCAGGGACTAAGCCACTACCTAAAGACTATACATGGACTGAGCCTGGACTCTGACCTCATAGGTAGCTTTGAATATCCTAGTAAGAGCACCAGTGGAAGGGGAAGCCCTGGGTCCTGCTAAGACTGAACCCCCAGTGAACATGAATTTTGGGGGGATGGCGGCAATGGGGGGAGGATGGGAAGAGGAACACCCATGAAGAAGGGGAGGGGGAGAGTTTAGGGGAATGTTGGCCTGTAAACTGGGAAAGGGAATAGCACTCGAAATGTAAATAAGAAATACTCAAGTTAATTAAAAAAACAACAACTATCGATACAATTGCTGATACAGATTGCTGTCCTTAACAACACTAGATTGGAACCTATCACATTTGGAGATTTCACCTCATGGATTACCAATGCTTTCTCCTTTTTAAAGAATGGGCTGGCATGTTTGCCTGGGGGGCCATTTTCCTTTTGCGATGCGGAGTATGTCTATGGCTTTTCTGCCGTTTACAACGAGAACATGCCAGACACAAAGCGATTGTTTACCAGGCTATGGTCGCCATTGAAAATGGTGCTTCTCCCAACATATGGCTGGCCTCTTTGAAAAATTAAGAGTTCGCCCTAGATTGTATTTTGTCACTGTCATGTGAAGTCATTGTGTCCAGAGATGGGCAACTTTCCTCGGGCTCGGACCAATATAAGTCACGGGACCTGTGGCGATAGGGTAACCCTATGACCGGTAATGCTGAGTCTCCAAGAGGAACGACCTAAGACAGGAGCAATGACAATATTGACGTGACACCCTGATCTAGACCAGTCATAGACAGAGGTTGCTACACCCCGTTTGAACTTACAGGCTGGTCAAATGCTCCTCTGCCCAGTTTCTCCCCCAATAAAAACACACGTATAGCCCAGAATGGTGTGTTACAGCATAAGTTCATTTCTTGCCATTGGGGTGCATTCCTAACTGCAAGAGTGGCTCGCCATGGCCGAGCTGGACACTGTAAGACATGTCTGATCTCTCTCAGACCACTACCTCCATCTAATGGCTTTTTTATAAAACAGAAAAGGAGGAGTTGTAGGGAGTGGCGCATATAGAAAAAAGATGGCGCTGACATCCGGTGGTCGTTTGTGGTAAACACCCACAAAGCACATGTGTTGGCATTTCTCCGGCAGCTATCAGGCTGGAGTAAGATTCATGCTAATGAGGTATTTCATGCTTCACCAATCCCTAGAGGACAAGTATATAGCCATAGCCTGTTTTGTATAAGGCTAGTGCCTTTGTTGCTCGGGGTCCCCATATCAACAATGAGGTGTTCCTGCAATAAAGGCTGTTGAGAAGAATCCAACGGTGTTGCGTCTTCCTTGCTGGACGAGGTGGGCGTTACAAGCACTAAGTGCCCTCTTAAAGAAATTGGAGAGATACTACACTAGCAACTTAATATCTGACAGCTCTACAACAAAAAGAATAAAACACACCAAGAGGATTAGATGGCAGGAAATAGTCAAACTCAGAGCTGAAATCAGCTAGGTAGAAACAAACAAAAAAAAAAGGATACAAAGAATCAACAAAACCAAAAGCTGGATTTTTTTTTTTTTTTTTTTTTTTGGAGCTGGGGACCGAACCCAGGGCCTTACGCTTGCTAGGCAAGCGCTCTACCACTGAGCTAAATCCCCAACCCCCTAGGTCTTTTTTTTTTTTGCTATTTTTTTCATCTTTATTAAATTGAGTATTTCTTATTTACATTCGATTGCTATTCCCCTTCCCGGTTACCAGGCCAATATACCCCTAACCCCTCCCCCTCCCCGTCTATATGGGTGCTCCCCTCCCCATCCTCCCCGAATTACCGCCCTCCCCCCACCAATCATGTTCACTGGGGGTTCAGTCTTGGCAGAACCAAGGGCTTCCCCTTCCACTGGTGCTCTTACTATGCTATTCATTGCTATCTATGAGGATGGATCCCAGGGTCAGTCCATGTATAGTCTTTGGGTAGTGGCTTAGTCCCTGGAAGCTCTGGTTGCTTGGCATTGTTGTTCATATGGGGTCTCGAGCCCCTTCAAGCTTTCCAGTTCTTTCTCTGATTCCTTCAACAGGGGTCCCATTCTCAGTTCAGTGGTTTAATGATGACATTCACCTATATATTTGCTGTATTCTGGCTGTGTCTCTCAGGAGAGATCTACATCCGGTTCCTGTCAGCCTGCACTTCTTTGCTTCACCCACCTTATCTAGTTTGGTGGCTGTATATGTATGGGCCACATGTGGGGCAGGCTCTGAATGGGTGTTCCTTCTGTGTCTGTTTTAATCTTTGCCTCTCTATTCCCTCCCAAGGGTATTCTTGTTCCCCTTTTAAAGAAGGAGTGAAGCATTTGCATTTTGGTCATCCTTCTTGAATTTCATGTGTTCTTTGCATCTAGGGTAATTCGAGCATTTGGGCTAATAGCCACTTATCAGTGAGTGCATACCATGTGTGTTTTTCTGTGGTTGGGTTACCTCACTCAGGATGATATTTTCCAGTTCCATCCATTTGCCTATGAATTTCATAAAGTCATTGTTTTCGATAGCTGAGTAGTATTCCATTGTGTAGATGTACCACATTTTCTGTATCCATTCCTCTGTTGAAGGGCATCTGGGTTCTTTCCAAAAAGCTGGATTTTTTAACAAAAGCAGCAAGATAGGTAAACTCCTCGCCAAACCAACTAAAGGGCCCAGAGACAGTATCCAAATCAACAAAATCAGAAATGACTACACGGCGATTAAAAACAATGAATTCATGAAATTTGCAGGCAAATAGATGGAACTAGAAAATATCATCCCATGTGAAGTAGCCCAGACACAAAAGAACACACATGGTATGTACACATGGTATACGTGGATATTAGCCCCAAAGCCCATGTTTCCCATAATACAACCCACACATCATATGGAGGAAGAAGGAATAACAGGGTGTGGGTGCTTCAGTCTTCCATTGAGAGGGGAGCAGGACGACTGTGGGAAGTGGAGGGAAAGGGGACTGGGGTTGAGAGAGAAGGGGGAGGAAATAAGGGTGGCAGCATCAGGATATGGAGGAGATGTGAGAGAGGTACAGAGGGTCAGGAAATCAAACAAAAATATGTAGCAGGGGAAATGAGGAACTGGGGATAGCCTCTGGAGGGTCCCAGACACAAGGGAACCCTGAGGTTCCCAGGACCCAATAGGGACGACTTTAGCCAAAATGTGCAAAGAAGGAGGATATAGATTCTGTAGAGATCTCCTCCAGTAGATAAGCACAGCCCCTGTTTGAGGGACGGAAACACCCACCCACCTCAAAGTTTTTAACCAATAAATGGTCCTGTCCAAAAGAAGGACAGGGACAAAAAATGTAACAAAAACTGAAGGGTCAACCAGGGAATGCCCCACCTGGGGATCCATCATGCCTGCAGACTCCAAACCCAACAATGTTGCCGTGATCAAGAGGTGCTTGCTGACAGTATCCCAGTGTGGTGGGTCCTGACGAAGTCTGGCTAGCAATTGACCAATGCATATGTGGGTGCCTGGAGCCAACCATCAGACCAAGCTCAGAGAACCTGGTGGGGAAGTTGGTGGAAGGACTGGAGGAGAGGAGGGATATTGCAACCGCACTAGAAGACCAACATAGGCTAGCTTGAACACCTAGTTTTCCCAGAGTATAGACCACCTACCAAAAAGAGTACCTGGAGGGATCCATGGCTCCAGATATGTATGTAGAAGAGAATGGCCTTGCCTGACAGCAATGGGAGGAAAGGCCCTTGGTCACAGGGTGGCTTGATACCCCAGTGAAGGGGGGGTGCTGGAGTGCTGGGGCAGCAGAGTGTGGATAGGTGGGGGACCATTCTCATACAGGCAAAAGGTAGGGGGAAGAGCTGATGTGGGATGGGAGGGGGGTTGCTGGAGGAGTAACCAGGAAGTGGATATCATTTGAGATCTAAACAAATGGAATGATTAATTTTTAAAAAATCTGAAATGAAAAGAGAGATATAATAACAAAAACTGAGAAAATTCAAAAAACATCATTAGATCCTACTACAAAAGCCTATACTCAACAAAACTAGAAAAATCCAGATGAAACGGATGATTTTCTAGACAGATACCATGTACCAAAGTTAAATCAAGCAGCAGCTCTCTGCTCCCAGACCCGGTGAGAGAGAGACCCAACCGCCTGGTCAGGTGGGCACTCCTGAGGCTGCAGAGCAGAAGAGACCACCAACACTGCTCACCCCTGCCCACATCCCTGGCCCAAGAGGAAACTGTATAAGGCCTCTGGGCTCCCGTGGGGGAGGGCCCAGGAGCGGCAGGACCCCTGCCAGAAACACCGCCGGACCCTGAAGGAAACAGACCGGATAAACAGTTCTCTGCACCCAAATCCCGTGGGAGGGAGAGCTAAACCTTCAGAGAGGCAGACAGGCCTGGGAAACAGAAAAGACTGCTCCCTGCACACACATCTCGGACGCCAGAGGAAAAAGCCAAAGACCATCTGGAACCCTGGTGCACTGAAGCTCCCGGAAGGGGCGGCACAGGTCTTCCTGGTTGCTGCCGCTGCAGAGAGCCCCTGGGCAGCACCCCACGAGCGAACTTGAGCCTCAGGACCACAGGTAAGACCAAATTTTCTGCTGCAAGAAAGCTGCCTGGTGAGCTTGGGACACACGGAAGCAGAATTTCTCTAGAACCGGGCACGTTGTGGGTTTACCGGAAGTCCCACACCCGCGGATCCCGGCCCGCAGCAGCTCTCTGCTCCCAGACCCGGTGAGAGAGAGACCCAACCGCCTGGTCAGGTGGGCACTCCTGAGGCTGCAGAGCGGAAGAGACCACCAACACTGCTCACCCCTGCCCACATCCCTGGCACAAGAGGAAACTGTATAAGGCCTCTGGGCTGCCGTGGGGGAGGGCCCAGGAGCGGCAGGACCCCTGCCAGAGACACCGCCGGACCCTGAAGGAAACAGACCGGATAAACAGTTCTCTGCACCCAAATCCCGTGGGAGGGAGAGCTAAACCTTCAGAGAGGCAGACAGGCCTGGGAAACCAGAAGAGACTGCTCCCTGCACACACATCTCGGAGGCCAGAGGAAAAAGCCAAAGACCATCTGGAACCCTGGTGCACTGAAGCTCCCGGAAGGTGCGGCACAGGTCTTCCTGGTTGCTGCCGCTGCAGAGAGCCCCTGGACAGCACCCCACGAGCAAACCTGAGCCTCGGGACCACAGGTAAGACCAAATTTTCTGCTGCAAGAAAGCTGCCTGGTGAACTCAAGACACAGGCCCACAGGAACAGCTGAAGACCTGTAGAGAGGAAAAACTACACGCCCGAAAGCAGAACACTCTGTCCCCATAACTGACTGAAAGAGAGGAAAACAGGTCTACAGCACTCCTGACACACAGGCTTATAGGACAGTCTAGCCACTGTCAGAAATAGCAAAACAAAGTAACACTAGAGATAATCTGATGGCGAGAGGCAAGCACAGGAACCCAAGCAACAGAAACCAAGACTACATGCCATCATCGGAGCCCAATTCTCCCACCAAAACAAACATGGAATATCCAAACACACCAGAAAAGCAAGATCTAGTTTCAAAATCATATTTGATCATGATGCTGGAGGACTTCAAGAAAGACCTGAACACACTTAGGGAAGCACAGGAAAACATTAATAAACAAGTAAAAGCCTACAGAGAGGAATCGCAAAAATCCCTGAAAGAATTCCAGGAAAACACAATCAAACAGTTGAAGGAATTAAAAATGGAAATAGAAGCAATCAAGAAAGAACACATGGAAACAACCCTGGATATAGAAAACCAAAAGAAGAGACAAGGAGCTGTAGATACAAGCTTCACCAACAGAATACAAGAGATGGAAGAGAGAATCTCAGGAGCAGAAGATTCCATAGAAATCATTGACTCAACTGTCAAAGATAATGTAAAGCGGAAAAAGCTACTGGTCCAAAACATACAGGAAATCCAGGACTCAATGAGAAGATCAAACATAAGGATAATAGGTATAGAAGAGAGTGAAGACTCCCAGCTCAAAGGACCAGTAAATATCTTCAACAAAATCATAGAAGAAAACTTCCCTAACCTAAAAAAAGAGATACCCATAGACATACAAGAAGCCTACAGAACTCCAAATAGATTGGACCAGAAAAGAAACACCTCCCGTCACATAATTGTCAAAACACCAAACGCACAAAATAAAGAAAGAATATTAAAAGCAGTAAGGGGAAAAGGTCAAGTAACATATAAAGGCAGACCTATCAGAATCACACCAGACTTCTCGCCAGAAACTATGAAGGCCAGAAGATCCTGGACTGATGTTATACAGACCCTAAGAGAACACAAATGCCAGCCCAGATTACTGTATCCAGCAAAACTCTCAATTAACATTGATGGAGAAACCAAGATATTCCATGACAAAACCAAATTTACACAATATCTTTCTACAAATCCAGCACTACAAAGGATAATAAATGGTAAAGCCCAACATAAGGAGGCAAGCTATACCCTAGAAGAAGCAAGAAACTAATCGTCTTGGCAACAAAACAAAGAGAATGAAAGCACACAAACATAACCTCATATCCAAATATGAATATAATGGGAAGCAATAATCACTATTCCTTAATATCTCTCAATATCAATGGCCTCAACTCCCCAATAAAAAGACATAGATTAACAAACTGGATACGCAACGAGGACCCTGCATTCTGCTGCCTACAGGAAACACACCTCAGAGACAAAGACAGACACTACCTCAGAGTGAAAGGCTGGAAAACAACTTTCCAAGCAAATGGTCAGAAGAAGCAAGCTGGAGTAGCCATTCTAATATCAAATAAAATCAATTTCCAACTAAAAGTCATCAAAAAAGATAAGGAAGGACACTCCATATTCATCAAAGGAAAAATCAACCAAGATGAACTCTCAATCCTAAATATCTATGCCCCAAATAAAAGGGCACCTACATACGTAAAAGAAACCTTACTAAAGCTCAAAACACACATTGCACCTCACACAATAATAGTGGGAGATTTCAACACCCCACTCTCATCAATGGACAGATTATGGAAACAGAAATTAAACAGTGATGTAGACAGACTAAGAGAAGTCATGAGCCAAATGGACTTAACGGATATTTATAGAACATTCTATCCTAAAGCAAAAGGATATACCTTCTTCTCAGCTCCTCATGGTACTTTCTCCAAAATTGACCATATAATTGGTCAAAAAACGGGCCTCAACAGGTACAGAAAGATAGAAATAATCCCATGCGTGCTATCGGACCACCACGGCCTAAAACTGGTCTTCAATAACAATAAGGGAAGAATGCCCACATATACGTGGAAATTGAACAATGCTCTACTCAATGATAACCTGGTCAAGGAAGAAATAAAGAAAGAAATTAAAAACTTTTTAGAATTTAATGAAAATGAAGATACAACATACTCAAACTTATGGGACACAATGAAAGCTGTGCTAAGAGGAAAACTCATAGCGCTGAGTGCCTGCAGAAAGAAACAGGAAAGAGCATATGTCAGCAGCTTGACAGCACACCTAAAAGCTCTAGAACAAAAAGAAGCAAATACACCCAGGAGGAGTAGAAGGCAGGAAATAATCAAACTCAGAGCTGAAATCAACCAAGTAGAAACAAAAAGGACCATAGAAAGAATCAACAGAACCAAAAGTTGGTTCTTTGAGAAAATCAACAAGATAGATAAACCCTTAGCCAGACTAACGAGAGGACACAGAGAGTGTGTCCAAATTAACAAAATCAGAAATGAAAAGGGAGACATAACTACAGATTCGGAGGAAATTCAAAAAATCATCAGATCTTACTATAAAAACCTATATTCAACAAAATTTGAAAATCTTCAGGAAATGGACAATTTCCTAGACAGATACCAGGTATCGAAGTTAAATCAGGAACAGATAAACCAGTTAAACAACCCCATAACTCCTAAGGAAATAGAAGCAGTCATTAAAGGTCTCCCAACCAAAAAGAGCCCAGGTCCAGACGGGTTTAGTGCAGAATTCTATCAAACCTTCATAGAAGACCTCATACCAATATTATCCAAACTATTCCACAAAATTGAAACAGATGGAGCCCTACCGAATTCCTTCTACGAAGCCACAATTACTCTTATACCTAAACCACACAAAGACACAACAAAGAAAGAGAACTTCAGACCAATTTCCCTTATGAATATCAACGCAAAAATACTCAATAAAATTCTGGCAAACCGAATTCAAGAGCACATCAAAACAATCATCCACCATGATCAAGTAGGCTTCATCCCAGGCATGCAGGGATGGTTTAATATACGGAAAACCATCAACGTGATCCATTATATAAACAAACTGAAAGAACAGAACCACATGATCATTTCATTAGATGCTGAGAAAGCATTTGACAAAATTCAACACCCCTTCATGATAAAAGTCCTGGAAAGAATAGGAATTCAAGGCCCATACCTAAACATAGTAAAAGCCATATACAGCAAACCAGTTGCTAACATTAAACTAAATGGAGAGAAACTTGAAGCAATCCCACTAAAATCAGGGACTAGACAAGGCTGCCCACTCTCTCCCTACTTATTCAATATAGTTCTTGAAGTTCTAGCCAGAGCAATCAGACAACAAAAGGAGGTCAAGGGGATACAGATCGGAAAAGAAGAGGTCAAAATATCACTATTTGCAGATGACATGATAGTATATTTAAGTGATCCCAAAAGTTCCACCAGAGAACTACTAAAGCTGATAAACAACTTCAGCAAAGTGGCTGGGTATAAAATTAACTCAAATAAAACAGTTGCCTTCCTCTATACAAAAGAGAAACAAGCCGAGAAAGAAATTAGGGAAACGACACCCTTCATAATAGACCCAAATAATATAAAGTACCTCGGTGTGACTTTAACCAAGCAAGTAAAAGATCTGTACAATAAGAACTTCAAGACACTGAGGAAAGAAATTGAAGAAGACCTCAGAAGATGGAAAGATCTCCCATGCTCATGGATTGGCAGGATTAATATGGTAAAAATGGCCATTTTACCAAAAGCAATCTACAGATTCAATGCAATCCCCATCAAAATACCAATCCAATTCTTCAAAGAGTTAGACAGAACAATTTGCAAATTCATCTTGAATAACAAAAAACCCAGGATAGCTAAAGCTATCCTCAACAATAAAAGGACTTCAGGGGGAATCACTATCCCTGAACTCAAGCAGTATTACAGAGCAATAGTGATAAAAACTGCATGGTCTTGGTACAGAGACAGACAGATAGACCAATGGAACAGAATTGAAGACCCAGAAATGAACCCACACACCTATGGTCACTTGATTTTTGACAAAGGAGCCAAAACCATCCAATGGAAAAAAGATAGCATTTTCAGCAAATGGTGCTGGTTCAACTGGAGGGCAACATGTAGAAGAATGCAGATCGATCCATCCTTATCACCCTGTACAAAGCTTAAGTCCAAGTGGATCAAGGACCTCCACATCAAACCAGACACACTCAAACTAATAGAAGAAAAACTAGGGAAGCATCTGGAACACATGGGCACTGGAAAAAATTTCCTGAACAAAACACCAATGGCTTATGCTCTAAGATCAAGAATCGACAAATGGGATCTCATAAAACTGCAAAGCTTCTGTAAGGCAAAGGACACAGTGGTTAGGACAAAACGGCAACCAACAGATTGGGAAAAGATCTTTACCAATCCTACAACAGATAGAGGCCTTATTTCCAAAATATACAAAGAACTCAAGAAGTTAGACCGCAGGGAAACAAATAACCCTATTAAAAAATGGGGTTCAGAGCTAAACAAAGAATTCACTGTTGAGGAATGCCGAATGGCGGAGAAACACCTAAAGAAATGTTCAACATCTTTAGTCATAAGGGAAATGCAAATCAAAACAACCCTGAGATTTCACCTCACACCAGTGCGATTGGCTAAGATCAAAAACTCAGGTGACAGCAGATGCTGGCGAGGATGTGGAGAAAGAGGAACACTCCTCCATTGTTGGTGGGATTGCAGACTGGTAAAACCATTCTGGAAATCAGTCTGGAGGTTCCTCAGAAAATTGGACATTGAACTGCCTGAGGATCCAGCTATACCTCTCTTGGGCATATACCCAAAAGATGCCTCAACATATAAAAGAGACACGTGCTCCACTATGTTCATCGCAGCCTTATTTATAATAGCCAGAAAATGGAAAGAACCCAGATGCCCTTCAACAGAGGAATGGATACAGAAAATGTGGTACATCTACACAATGGAATATTACTCAGCTATCAAAAACAACGAGTTTATGAAATTCGTAGGCAAATGGTTGGAACTGGAAAATATCATCCTGAGTGAGCTAACCCAATCACAGAAAGACATACATGGTATGCACTCATTGATAAGTGGCTATTAGCCCAAATGCTTGAATTACCCTAGATCCCTAGAACAAACGAAACTCAAGACGGATGATCAAAATGTGAATGCTTCACTCCTTCTTTAAATGAGGAAAAAGAATACCCTTGGCAGGGAAGGGAGAGGCAAAGATTAAAACAGAGACTGAAGGAACACCCATTCAGAGCCTGCCCCACATGTGGCCCATACATATACAGCCACCCAATTAGACAAGATGGATGAAGCAAAGAAGTGCAGATCGACAGGAGCCGGATGTAGATCGCTCCTGAGAGACACAGCCAGAATACAGCAAATATAGAGGCGAATGCCAGCAGCAAACCACTGAACTGAGAATAGGTCCCCTATTGAAGGAATCAGAGAAAGAACTGGAAGAGCTTGAAGGGGCTCGAGACCCCAAAAGTACAACAATGCCAAGCAACCAGAGCTTCCAGGGACTAAGCCACTACCTAAAGACTATACATGGACTGACCCTGGACTCTGACCCCATAGGTAGCAATGAATATCCTAGTAAGAGCACCAGTGGAAGGGGAAGCCCTGGGTCCTGCTAAGACTGAACCCCCAGTGAACTAGTCTATGGGGGGAGGGCGGCAATGGGGGGAGGGTTGGGAGGGGAACACCCATAAGGAAGGGGAGGGGGGAGGGGGATGTTTGCCCGGAAACCGGGAAAGGGAATAACACTCGAAATGTATATAAGAAATACTCAAGTTAATAAAAAAAAAAAAAGTTAAATCAAGCACAGATAAATTATCTAAACAGGCCCATATCTCCCAAGGGAATAGAAAACGTTATTAAAAACCTCCCAACCAAAGAAAGCCCAGGGCCAGATTGCTTTAGTGCAGAATTCACCCAGACCTTCAAAGAAGACCTAATACCAATATTTCTCAAACTACTCCGCAAAATAAAAACAGAAAGAACACTAACCAATACATTCAATGAAGCCACAATTACTCTGATACCTAAACCACACAAGGACCCAACCAAAAAAGAGTACTTCAGTACTTTCACTTATGAATATCAATGCAAAAATACTCAATAAAATTCAGGCAAACTGAGTCCAAGAACATATAAAAACCATCACCCACCATGATCAAGTAGACTTCATCCCTTTGATGCAAGGAAGGTTCAATATAAGAAAATGCATTAACATAATCTACTATATTGAAAAACTCAAAGAAAAAATTGCATGGTAATCTCATTATATGCTGAAAAAGCATTTGACAAAATACAACAACCCTTCATGTTAAAATTATTGGAGAGATCAGGAATTCAAGGCCCACATCTAACATAATAAAAGCAATATACAGCAAACCAACAGCCAATATCTAGTTAAATGGAAAGATACTTAAAGCAATTCCACTAAAATCAGGGACAAGACAAAGATGCTCACTCTCCCCATATCTATTCAATATAGTAATAGCTGGAGCAATAAGGCAACCATAGGAGAACAATGGGATTCAAGGTGACAAAGAAGAAGTCAAGGTATCACCATTTGCAGATGATATGATAGTATACATACTATCTTCAGCTTCTACAACTGATAAACAACTTCATCAAAGTGGCTGCATACAAAATTAACTCAAACAAATCAGTAGCCTTCTTTATACAAATGATAAACAGGCTTTGAAAGAAATTAGAGAAACAACACACTTCACAAACAATATAAAGTATCTTGGGGTAACTCTAAACAAACAAGTGAAAGATCTATATGACAAGAACTTCAAGTTTCTCAAGAAAGAAATCAAAGACCTCAGAAAATGGAGAGATCTCCAAGAATCATGGATTGATAGAATCAAAATAGTAAAAATGGCCATCCTACCAAAAGAAATCTACAGATTTAATGCAATGCCCATCAAAAATCCCAACACAAAATTTCAAAGATGTGTAAAGATCAATTCTAAAATTCATTTGGAAAAACAAAAAACCTGAATAGGGAAAACAATCCATAACAATAAAAGAACTTCTGGGATAATCACCATTGCTGACCTCAAGCTATATTTCAGAGAAACAGTGATAAAAACAGCATAGTATTGGTACAGAGAGAGACAGGTTGATCAAGAAAATAGAATTGGAGACCCAGAAATGAAACCACACAGTTGTGAACACGTGATATTTGACAAAGAAGCAAAACACATAAAGTGGAAAAAAAGAAAGCATCTTCAATAAATGGTGTTGGTCAAACTGGCAGTCTGTATGTAAAAAACTGAAAATAGATACATATTTTTCACCTTGCACAAAGCTCAATTCCAAGTGGATCAATGACCTCAACATAAAACCAGATACACTAAATCTAATAGAAGAGAAAGTGGGAAAGGCCCTGGAACTCATTGGCACAATGGGAAAATTCCTAAACAAAACTCCAGTGGCTCAGGCTCTAAGATCAAGAATTGATAAGTGGGATCACATGAGACTAGAGAGTTTCTGAAAGGCCAAGGACATAGTAAATAGGACAAACCAGCAACCTACAGATTGGAAAAAAACCTTCACTAACCCCACACCTATCAGAAGACTAATATTCAAAATATATAAAGAACTCAAGAAGCTAACTACCAAAAAAACCAAACAACCCAATCAAAAACTGGGGTATAGAACTAAACAGAGAATTCAAAACAAAGCAATCTCAAAGGGCTGAGAAGCACTTAAAGGACTGTTCTTAATCATCAGGAAAATGCACGTTAAAATGATCCTGAGATTTCACTTTATACCAATCAGAATGACTAAGATAAAAAACTAAGGTGACAGTAGATGCTGGAGAGGATGTGCAGAAAGAAAAGTACTCCTCTGTCGTTGGTGGAAATGCAAGCTACCACCCTGGAATCAGTCTATAGGCCAGCCAAAAAATTCCCAGAACCAGATAGGTTTACTGGAGAATTCTATCAGACCTTCAGAGAAGACCTAATACCAATACTGTCCAAACTATTCCACAGAAGAGATATGGAAGGAAAACTACCCAATTATTTATGAACCTATGATTACGCTTATACCTAAACCACACAAAGACGCAACAAAGAGAGAATTTTACATCAATTTCCCTTATGAATATCAACACAAAAATACTCAATAAAACTCTCACAAACCAAATCTAAGAACACATCAAAATGATCATCCATCATCCCAGGGATGCAAGGATGGTTCAATATACAAATATCCATGAGCATAATCCACTATATAAATACACTCAAAAAAACCACAAGATCATCTCATTAGACGCTGGGAAAGCATTTAACAAAATTAAACAATCCTTCATATTAAGAGTCTTGGAAAGATCAGGAAGTCAAGGCTCATACCTAAAAATAGTAAAAGCAATATAGAGCAAACCAGTAGTCAACATCAAACTAAATGGAGAAAAACTGAAAGCAATCCCACTAAAATTAGGGACGAGACAAGGCTGCCCACTCTCTCCCTACCTATTCAATATAGAACTCAAATTCCTAGGCAGAGCAATCAGACAAAAAAAGGAGATCAAAGGGATACGTATTGGAAAGGAAGAAGCCAAAATATCACTATTTGCAGATGATATGATAGTATACTTAAATGACCCCAAAAGGTCCACCAGAGAACTACTAAGCCTGATAAACAACTTCAGCAAAGTGATTGGGTATAAAATTAACTCAAACAAATCAGTAGCCTTCCTCTACTCAAAGGATAAACAGACTGAGAAAGAAATTAGAGAAATGACACCATTCACAATAGTCACAAATATTATAAAATACCTCAATGTGACTCTAACCAAGCAAGTGAAAAATCTGTATGACAAGAACTTCAAGTCTCTGGTAAAAGAAATTGAAGAAGATCTCTCAGAAGATGGAAAGAACTCCCATGCTCATGGATTGGCAGGATTAATATTGTAAAAATGGCCATCATGACAAAAGCAGTCTACAGATTCAATGCAATCCCCATCAAAATTCCAAATCTTCATAGACTTAGAAAGAGCAATGCAAATTCATTTGGAATAACAAAAACCCAGGATAGCGAAAACTATATTCAACAATAAAAGAAGGTCTGGGGAATCACCACCCCTGACCTCAAGCAGTATTACAGAGCAATGGTAATAAAAACTGTATGGTATTGGTACACACACATACAGGCAGGTAGATCAGTGGAGTAGAATTGAACCAACACACCTATAGTCACTTGATTTTGACAAAGGAACTAAAACGATCCAGTGGAAAAAAAGATAGCATTTTCAACAAATGGTGTTGGTTCAACTGGAGGTAAGCATGCAAAAGAGTGCAAATTCATCCATTCTTATTGCCCTGGACAAAAGCTCAAGTCCAAGTGGATTGATGACCTCCACAAAAAACCAGATACACTCAAACTAGTAGAAAAAAAGTGGTAAAGAGCCTTGAACATGTGTGCACTGGGGGAAATTTCCTGAACAGAACACCAATGGATTATGCTCTAAGATCAAGAATGGACAAATGGCACAAAAGAGAAACAAGCCGAGAAGGAAATTAAGGAAATGACACCCTTCATAATAGTCCCAAATAATATAAAATATCTCGGTGTGACTTTAACCAAGCAAGTGAAAGATCTGCATGATGAGAACTTCAAGCCTCTGAAGAAAGAAATTGAAGAAGATCTCAGGAGATGGAAATATCTCCCATGCTCAAGGATTGACAGGATTAATATAGTAAAAATGGCCATTTTGCCAAAAGCAATATACAGATTCAACACAATTCCCATCAAAATACCAATCCAATTCTTCAGAGAGTTAGACAGAACAATTTGCAAATTCATCTATAATAACAAAAACCCAGGAGAGCTAAAACTATCCTCAACAATAAAATGTGTTCAGGGGGAATCATTATCCCTGAACTCAAGCAGTATTACAGAGCAATAGTGATAAAAACTGCATGGTATTGGTACAGAGACAGACAGACAGACCAGTGGAATAGAATGGAAACCCAGAAATGAACCCACACACCTATGGGCACTTGATTTTTGACAAAGGAGTCAAAAACCATCCAATGGGAAAAAGATAGCATTTTCACCAAATGGTGCTGGTTCAGCTGGAGGTCAGCATGTAGAAGAATGCAGATAGATCCATTTTTATCACCCTGTACAAAGCTTAAGTCCAAGTGGATCAAGGACCTCCACATCAAACCAGATACACTCAAACTAATGGAAGAAAAAGTGGGGAAGAATCTTGAAAACATAGACACTGGAGAAAATTTCCTGACAAAACACCAATGGCTTATGCTCTAAGATCAAGAATCGACAAATGGGATCTCATAAAACTACAAAGCTTCTATAAGGCAAAAGACACTGTTGTTAGGACAAAATGGCAACCAACAGATTGGAAAAAGATCTTTACCAATCCTAAAACTGATAGAGGGCTCATATCCAAAATATACAAAGAACTCGTGAAGTTAGAGTGCAGGGAGACAAATAACCCTATTTAAAAAATGGGGTTCAGAGCTAAACAAAGAATTCACAGCTGAGGAATGTGGAATGGCTGAGAAGCAGGTAAAGAAATGTTCAGCATCCTTAGTCATCAGAGAAATGCAAATCAAGACAAACCTGAGATTCCATCTCACAACAGTCAGAATGGCTAAGATCAAAAATTCAGGTGACAACAGAGGCTGACAAGGATGTGGAGAAAGAGGAACATACCTCCATTGTTGATGGGATTGCCAACTGGTAAAACCATTCTGGAAATCGGGCTGGCAGTTCCTCAGAAAGTTGGACATAGTACTACCTGAGGATCCAGCTATACCATTCCTGGGCATATACCCAAAAGATGCTCCAACATATAACAAGGACACATGCTCCACTATGTTCATAACGGCCTTATTTATAATAGCCAGAAGCTGGAAAGAACCCAGGTGTCCTTCAACAGAAAAATGAATACAGAAAATGTGATACATCTACACAATTGAATACTACTCAACTATCAAAAACAATGACTTCATCAAATTCATAGGCAAATGGATGGAACTAGAAAATATCATCTGGAGTGAGGTAACTCAATCACAAAAACGAAAAATAACCACATATGGTATGTACTCACCGATAAGTGGATATTAACCCAAAAGCTCAAATTACCCAAAATACAATCTACAGACCACATGAAGCTCAAGAAGAAGGATGAACAAAGTGCAGATGCTTCAGTCCTTCTTAGAAGGGGAAACAAAAATATTCATAGTAGATATGGAGACAAAGTTTGAAGCAGAGACTGAAGGAATGGCCATTCAGAGCCTGCTCCACCTGGGGATCTAGCCCATATACATACAGCCACCAAACCCAGACAATATTGATGAGTTTAAGACGTGCATGATGACCGGAGCCTGATAAAGTTCTTTCCTGAGAGGTTCAGCCAGAGCATGACATATACAGAGGCAAATGCTTGTAGCCAACCATTGAACTGACAACGGGCTCCACATTGAAGGAGTTAGAGAAAGGATTGAAGGAGCCGGAGGGGTTTACAATCCCATAAGAACAATACCCACCAACCACAGCTCCCAGGAACTAAACCACCATCCAAAGGGTACACATTGACAGACCCTTGGCTCCAGCTGCATATGTAGCAGAGGATGGCCTTGTTAGGCACCAAAGGGAAGAGAAGCCTTTTGTCCTGCCAAGGCTAGACCATCCAGTGTAGGGGAACGTCAGGACAGGGAGGCAGGAAAGGTTGGATGGTTGGGTAGGGGAAAGAGGATAACATTTAAATTTTAAATAAAATTTCCAATTAAAAATAAGAATTTAGTGGTAACTTTGCAGAAATTTAAAAAGGAAATAACTGAAATGCCTATAAATTTCTCAGTTTGGAAAGTGGTGAACACAGCTCATCCAATATTAGCAATAGGTTTTGAAGCCTAGGATTGATATGTTGAATATAATTTGTTACTTTACTTACACAATATAGAAGCTCGCCCTTTATTGTTTTTATGTACAACATGAAGAAAATAAGGTAATAACTTGTACTTAGGAACTGAGTTCTAACATAAACTGTTACTGTTTGAGTCAGTGGGTTTTACCAGAACAAGTAACAAAGTCAGTTAGTATCCAACAAGGCAGGTATAGGGGTAGGCATCTAACAGGTCACTGACAGGCAAAAAGACAGAAAGAGAAGATGCAAGAGGATAATAAAGATGGCCAATATCCAACTTCTTCATTATACGCCTAACTACAAAAAGAAGCCTAAAAGGAAAGCTACATATTTATCTAAACAGTAGTGACCCTGTGGGCTGAGTACTGCACTGGTGCCATATCAGAACATGTCAGTCTCCTAACAAACATGAGAATACTAAAATAAATACAGAAAGTTTCCCTCAAAACCCAGGTCTCAAAAGGAGGTGATTTTGGGGTACTCTGTCGCTCTCGCTCTCTCTCTCTCTTCACTGACTCCCTCTTTCCCTCTTTAGCTCCCTGTCTCTCTGTCTCTGTATCTGTCTCAGTCCCCCTCTCTAGCAACCTCCCTCCCTCTTGTTTCCTTGCCACCCTCAAGTCAATAAATAACTCTTTACTGGGTTATCCCACTCCTGTGTCTCATATTTTCCTTCAGTTTATATTGATTCTGATTTTTTTTCTTCCTTTTTAAATTCTGGAGCTGACAGAGAAAATAAACCTGATCATGGAAGGATATGGTAATACTGGGACATAATGACTAATTAGGGAAAACAATTCTTCTCATTAAAAGAATTGCTAACAGATTTATTTCAAGTGATTCATAATATTGATAAATGAAAACTTTAAGTGGCACTACTTTCACACTTGTAACAGTAATACAATGTTGAACTTTTGTAAAGATGCACATATATAATTGTATGAAAATATAGATGATATTTCTCAAATTTATTTTATAGGTACAAAGATTCATATATAGAACTCAACTGGTCACCCAGCTCCTTGCACCCAAATCCTGTGGGAGAGAGAGCTGGACCCTCAAAAGTGTGGAACTCCAGAGAACTCAGAGGAGACTACTCTCTGCACACATTCCTGATGCAAGAGGAAATCACCTAGTGCCATCTGTGCCCCCTGGGCACAGAGACCTAGGAGCACTCAGAGTCAGGACATTTAGGGGTTCTGCCTGTGTTGAGAGCTGAAAGCCAGTTGCCAGGAGTGCCTACACATCTGAGAGCAGAGCTCTCTATTCCCAGGTCTAGCTGAAAGAAAACAGGTCTACAGGAATGCTGACACAGGTTTACAGGAAGGTCAAGCCACTGTCAGAGACATAAGACAAGCTAACACCAGAGACAACCTGATAGCAAGAGGCAAGCACAAGAACCTAAGCAACAGGAACCAAGACTACTTGGAATCATCAGAGCCCAGCACTCTCACCAAAACAAATACTGGATATACAAACACATGGGAAAAGTAAGATTTAGATAGAAAGTAATATTTTATGATGATGATAGAGGACTTTAAGGACATAAATAACTCCCTTAAAGAAATACAGGACAACACAAGTAAACAAGAAGAAGCTCTTAAAGAGGAAACACAAAAATCACTTAAAAATTACAGGAAAACACAAGCAAACATGTGAAGGAATTGAACAAAACCATCCAGAATTTAAAAGATGGAAATAGAAACTATAAAGAAAGCACAAAGGGAGAAAACCCTGGAGATAGAAAACCTAGGGAAGAGATCAAGAGTCATAGATGCAAACATCACAAACAGAATACAAGAGATAGAAGAAAGAATCTCAGGGGCAGAAGATTCCATAGAAAACATCCATCACAACCATCAAACATAATGTAAAATGCAAAAAGCTCCTAGCCCAAAAGATCCAGGAAATACAAGATATAATGAGAAGATCAAACCAAAGGATAATAGGTATAGAAGAGAGTGAAGACTCCCAACTTAAAGGGCCAGTAAATATCTTCAACAAAATTATAGAAGAAAAACTTCCCTAACCTAAAGAAAGAGATGTCCATAAACATACAAGAAGCATATAGAGCTTCAAATAAATTGGACCAGAAAAGAAATTCCTCCTGTCACATAATAGTCAAAACACCAAATGAACAAAACAAAGAAATAATATTAAAAGCAGTAAGGGAAAAGGTCAAGTCACATAACAAGACAGACCTATCAGAATTACACAAGATTTCTCATCAGAGACTATGAAAGCCAGAAGATCCTGGGCAGATGTCATACAGACCCTAAGAGAACACAAATGCCAGCCCAGGCTACTATATCCAGTGAAACTCTCAATTAACATAGATGGAGACACCAAGATATCCCAAGACAAAATCAAATTTACACAATATCTTTCTACAAATCCAGCCCTACAAAGGATAATAGATGGAAAACTCCAACACAAGGAGGGAAACTATACCCTAGAAAAATCAAGAAAGTAATATCTTGCAACAAAACCAAAAGAAGAAAGACAAACAAACATAATTCCACCTCTAACAACAAAAATAACAGGAAGCAACAATCACTATTCCTTAAAATCTCTCAACATCAATGGACTCAATTCCCCCAATGAAAAGATATACACTAACAGATTGGATACATAAAGAGGACCCAGCATTTTGCTGCATACAGGAAACACATCTCAGTGACAAAGACAGACACTACTTCAGAGCAAAAGGCAAGAAAACAATTTTCCAAGCAAACAGTTCCAAGAAACAAGCTGGAGTAGCCATTCTAATATCAAATAAAATCAAATCAACCAAAAGTCATCAAAAAAGATAAGGAAGGACACTTCATATTCATCAAAGGAAAAATCCAAGATGAACTCTCTGAATATTTATGCTCCAAATGCAAAGATACCTACATTCATAAAAGAAACCTTACTATAGCTCAAATCACACATTGCATCTCATACAATAATAGTAGGAGATTTCAATGCTCCGCTCTCATCAATGGACATATTATGGAAAAAGCAAATAAACGGAGACATAGAGAAACTAACAGAAGTTATGAACCAAAAGGACTTAACAGATATTTATAGAACATTTCATACTAAAACAAAAGGATATACTTCCTTCTCAGCACCTCACGGTACCTTCTTCAAAATTGACCATATAATCAATCACAAAATAGGCCTCAACAGATACAGGAAGATAGAAATAATCCCATGCATCTTATCAGATCGCCACAGACTAAGGGTGGTCTTCAATTAGAACAAAAACGACAGAAAGCCCACATATACATGGAAGTTGAACAACGCTCTACTCAATGATAACTAGGTCAAGGAAGAAATAAAGAAAGAAATTAAAGACTTCTTAGAATTTAATGAAAATAAAGGCACAACATACCCAAACTTATGGGACACAAAGAAAGCAGTGCTAAGAGGAAAACTCAAAGCTCTAACTGTCTGCAAAAATAAGCAGGAGAGAGCATGCATCAGCAGCTTGACAGCACACCTAAAAGCTCTAGAACAGAAAGAAGCAAATACACTCAAGAGGAATAGAAGGAAGGAAATAATCAAACTCATGGATGAAATCAACCAAGTAGAAACAAAAAGGACTAACTAACAAAGAATCAGCAAAACCAGGAGCTGGTTCTTTGAGAAAATCAACAAAATAGATAAACCCTTAGCCAGAATAAACAGAGGGCACAGACACAGTATCCCTGTTACCAAAATCAGAAATGAAAAGGAAGACATAACAACAGAATCTGAGGAAATTCAAACAATCATCAGATCCTACTACAAAAGCCTATATTCAATAAAACTGGAAAACCTGGTTGAAATGGAAAATTTTCTAGACAAACACCAGGTATCAAAGTTAAAACAGGAACAGATAAACCATCTAAATGTCCCCATAACTCCTAAAGAAATAGAAGCAGTTATTAAAACTCTCCCAACCATAAAGACAAGGACCAGATGGATTTAGTACAGAATTCTATCAGACATAGAAGACCTCATACCAATACTGTCCAAACTATTCCACAAAATAGAAACAGACTACCAAAATCCTTCTATGAAGCCACAATTATCCTTTTACCTAAACAAAAATCACACAAACAAAACCCAACAAAAAGAGAAAGAACTTCAGACCTATTTCCCTTATGACTATGGATGCAAAAATCCTCCACTATGTTCATAGCAGCCTTATTTATAATAGCCAGAACATGGAAAGAACCCTGATGTTATTCATCAGAGGAATGGATATAGAAAATGTGGTGCATCTACCCAATAGAGTACTACCCAACTATCAAAAACAAAGACTTTATCAAATTCATAGGCAAATGGATGGAACTGAAAATATCATCCTGAGTGAGGTAACTCAATCACAAAAACAAAAACAAAAAACAACACATGGTATGCACTCACTAATAAGTGGATATTAACCCAAAAGATTCAGCTACCCAAGATACAATCCACAGACCACATGAAGTCCAAGAAGGATGACTGAGGAGACTAGAACAGAGAGAAGAGGAGAGAGAGGGGAGAAGCCATGGCAGGTGATGTTAAGATTCTGCTCTGTGTATTTACAGGTTGTTATTAATGTTTCTAGGGATGGATGGTACCGGACTTTGTATGTTTAAGTGGGCAATTATATCTTATCAATTGGATCTAAGATTATTGTGTTGTGTGTTCTTTTATGTGAGGTTTTGAGTGTAGGAAAGCATGCAGCTGGGATATGTTTCCGCCCGAGATCTAGCAGATATCTTGGGACACCATGGTGCCGGAGCTAGTGGGTAAAAGACAACATTATCTTTTTTATTTTTATATTCATACAACAGATGGCGAACCAAGGTGATGGGCAAGAATCCACTAGTAATCTTAAGAGTTGAGAGAAAGTTTTTATTTTCCAAGTAAGAGGAGGCCAGCGCCATCTTAAGTCATGTGATATCTCAAGGGCGGGAATTCAAACAAAGAAACGTGGAAGCCATCTGGGCTAGCAGGCTGTTGGTCCCCTGCTGTGTGATAAGTAGTGGCAGCTCAGAGAGTTAAGAGATTAAAAGCTGCTTTTTAAAGAAAGTTGTTTAGAAAGTCTTTCAGGATACTCATATTCTTTTTAACGTGGGCTCCACGGGAATTTTGGGTTGAAATCCTAGTTAGACAAGCTACTTCTTAATTATAGGTATTATTAAAAGGTGATTAAGTTTGTTTTTAGAAAGAAGAGAGTAAAGAGATTATCTGAATCAGGTGGGGATTTTCATCCATAGTTCAGAATTTAGGGAAAAATTAGTCACTACCTCCAAGTAGAGAGTTGTGATGAAATGTCTATAACACCAGGGAGAGTGAATGCAAGCATATATTATAGAAGTTATTAAGGTTAAAGAAAAATCTGTGGCTCTGGGTAGAGAGCTTAACAGATGGATATATTTTGGGTTAAATTCCTGAGTTTTAAGTTGTTTATTGGTATTAGAATTGATAGAAAGTGTTTAAGTTTGTTTTAAGGAGAGTAAAGAGATTACCCAAATCACATGGGGATTTTCATCTATGGTTCGGAACTTAGGGAAAAATTGGTTACTAACTCCAAGTAGAGGGTTGTGATAAATATCTGTACACCAGGGAGAGTGAATGCAGACATATATTATAGAAATTATTGAGGTTAAATAAAAATCTGTGGCTCCAGGTAGAGAGCTTAACAGATTGAGATATTTTGGGCTAAAGTCCTGGTTTGATGTGCTGCTTATTGATACTGGAATTGATAAAAGGTGTTTAGTTTTATGAATTACCCCGCTAAAGGCCATATGGCTCATTGATGCCAGCTAGCGAGGGTTTGTGGTTACTTTTGATATTTACCACAACAGGAAGTTTGGATTCTCTTAACGTGGGCTCCACAGGAATTTTGGGTTAATTTCCTGATATCACAGAGTACAAAAGCCTATCAGTCTCATTGTTTAGCTTACTTCCTTTTTAAAAAAATTGTTCAGTCTTCATGATGGGTGTGACTTTGAGTTTTATGGTTATATTATTACTCTGGGAGAGAGTACAAGATACAAGCTTTTCTGGTTACAGATTAAGGAACACAGTATTTTGGGAGAAAGATTTTGTCTTTGTGTTTTTAAAAAGTGTGATTAGGCTCTGGAAACCTCACAGAGTCATACTGATCAGATCTGAAGAGGTAGACTGCCTGAAAAATTTGTTTAGGAGAATCAAACAAAGAGATATCTCGATTCTAAAGTTTTATCTTGAGAGTTGTACTTTACATAGTGTGCCTACTTGGATTCCCTGTCTCAAGGACTTTCAGCTGGGTCCAGTCAGGACACATCGGCTACAGCATTTGCTTCATTCTTCCTACCCCCTTACCCCAAGAATATCTCAATGCCCATGTACAGCTTGAAGAAGTTATAGAGGAATTGTCGCCCCAATTCCCTGGACTTTGGGGGGCTGAAAGTGGTTATTCTAAAGTTGTTTTTATGAGGAACTTAGAAATGGTTATAATTTAACAGGGAGGAACTAGCTAGATTGAGTTATGCAGTCATAATCTCATTTGTTAACTAAGCTAAAATCATATCTTTACTTTGATATAGAATTTATTTGTTAAAAGAGTTTAAAAGTACAAGTTTTAGAGCCAGTCCTTCTATTGTTGTCATTACAAACTTCTGAGTTGATTACACCTGTGAGTTAAGATTCAAATAGCAAAGTCATGGCTCTGAGTTTGTGAGAGTACTTTCAGGATAAAATTTAGGAAATGGAGAAACAGTTCAGATTACCTTATATCGATAGATAGTTTTCAAAAACGTCAGATATCCACAAAATTTGAGATTTAAAGTTATTTATCTTTTGTTGAGACATATCTGCTCCTAACAGTCCCCCTCTGATGGATTTAACAAAGAATTTGAACATCTCTACCTCCTGGTGAGGCAATACTTTGTGTTTGTGGCTAGGCAGCCACTGGACAAAACTGCCTGTTTCATCTGCAGACTAATACTGTCCAGAAAAGGACAAATTATGCAGTATAGTTGACTGATAAACTCTGCCAAGACAGGGTGATCAGCCCCTCAAAACCTGCATTTCAAGAGTCTGTCAGTTGATTTTGGTCCAGAAGGCTGAAGACTTGCACTCACATATTGCTAACAGGGGACTTTGCTAGTGGAGATTTGTCTCTACAACCTCTCAGTTCTAGAAGCCGTGTTAGGCTTCCTTTGTGTATAGATATTTGGTCATTCTCAGATTTCTGACGGGGTTGAAGACTGATTATAGTCTCATAGCTTATCAGGCTGTTTAACTCTGAATATACATATTTCATTGGATAGTTATCAGATAGTATACAAGCTAGCCAAGATATAATATAGATTTCAAGCCTTTCTTAAGCTGGAATGGATAACTAAATGTTCTGTTTAACTGATATAGTGATGGACTGGGTGTTAAGTATATCATACGTTTTATAAACTGTAGAATGGTAATAATTGTACTCAATTTATATATAAGTAAAAAGGCTTTTTAACTGGACAAAAAGGGGGAAATGTTGTGGTTTGCCCTGAAGTTATCTGTATTTTGATGGTAATTCCACTGCCCCAAGGACAGCTGACTAGTCACGAACTCAGAACTCTGGTGACTTCACCACCTCCCCATTGAATTTGTAAAGTACAGGTGAAGGGCAGGTACAGGATAGAAGGAGGCCTGTCATTGGAGGAGAAGGCAGGATGGGCGGGAGAGAAGTTTGAAGGAAAAGGAGGAGACTAGAACAGAGAGAAGAGGAGAGAGAGGGGAGAAGCCATGGCAGGTGATGTTAAGATTCTGCTCTGTGTATTTACAGGTTGTTATCAATGTTCCTAAGGGATGGATGGTACCGGGCTTTGTATGTTTAAGTGGGCAATTATATCTTATCAATTGAATCTTTAAAAAAAGAAGGATGATCAAAATGTGGATGCTTCACTCCTTCTTAAAAGGGGGAACAAAAGTATTGATAAGAGGGAATATGGAGTGTAGGGAGCCATATTGGATTTGGGCCTGGCCGCTTTGTGACTGTATGGCTCAAAGTGGCTACGTGAGTCTGGGCTGTATGGCCACAGATACTCACCCCTCCATAAAGTCTTGAGATTGTTGGACAAAAGCCTCTCCCATGAATTTACGGCACAGGAAGATAACAATCACAGAATGCTTCAGCCTGAGCAAATACCAGATGTCTCCTGAGCAAACACCCTGTGTCTCCACCGCATGACCTCTTCACCTCCTGCTATCAGAGTACCCTCGTCCCTCCTTCCTTTGTGTTTCACAAACGTCACTCCCCCTACCTGAAAGCCTTAAAAGCTGTAACGCTCACCCCAATAAACAAGACCTTGACAACAGAACTTTGCTTGGTCTCCTTCTTCTCTTCACCCCCATTGGCCCACAGGCAGAAAGCCTCTTCGGGACCCTGAATAACTGGACCTGCTTGATGGGACAATGGAGGCAAAGTTTGGAGAGGAGTCTGAAGGAATGGCCACTCAGAGCCTGCCCAAAATGTGGCCCACATATATACAGCCACCAAAAGTAGATAAGATTAATGAAGCTAAGAAGTGCATGCTGACAGGAACCAGATATAGATCTCTCTAAGAGACACAGCCAGAGCATGTCAAATACAGAGGCAAATGCTAGCAGCAAACCACTGAACTGAGAACGGGACCCCCCCCCCATTGGAGGAATTAGAGAAAGGATTGAAAGAGCCGAAGGGGTTTGCAACCCCATAAGAACAACAATGCCAACCAACCAGAGCTCCCAGGGACTAAAATACTACCCAAAGACTATACATAGACTGACTCATGGCTCCAACTGCATATGTAGCAGAAATGGCCTTGTTGGCACCAAAGGAAGGAGAAGCCCTTAGACCTGCCAAGGTTGGATGCCCAGTGTAGGGGAATGTCGGGGAATGAAAAGGGGGCATGGATGGGAGGGGAATACCCTTATGGAAGAAGAGGAGGGGGCTTGTGTCTGGGAAACCGGGAAAGGGAATAACATTTGAATGTAAATTTAAAAATATATACAATAAAAAAAAACAAGGAAACCATTTTTCAAATAAACAGAAAAATTTGTGTGTGTGTGTATATATATGCATATATACATATATAGCCATCATTATTATTGTGGTGAGGAATATAATATGATCAATAAAAGGCTTTCAAGCATAAAATTAGACTCAAATAAATTTATGAGTAGATTGCATAAGCAGAAAATTTTTTTAAATGTTTCATCTAAAAATTGTTTATACTTTTTCATGGTTGTCATAAAATACATTTTAATTTCTTGGTTCAGCTATTTGATAAAAACACATCTTTTTCCATATAAATTTTAATTTATTTTAATTACTGTATGTAAACATGAAGAACATTGTATCTATATGTCTACATTATGTGCTTTTATTTTTTTATTGGATAATTTTTATTTACATTTCAAATGTTACCCCTTTCCTGGTTTCCTGTCCATAAGCCCCCTATCCCATCTCTCCTCCCCCTTCCTCTATGAGGGTGCTCCCATCCCCAACCACCCACCCCATCTCACCTCCCTGCCCTGACATTCTGCTACACTGGGGGCTCCAGCCTTGGCAGGACTAAAGGCTTCTCCTCCCTTTGGTGCCCAGCAAGGCCATCATCTGCTACAAATGCAGCTGGAGGCATGGGTCTGTCCATGTGTCCTCTTTCGGTGGTGGTTTAGTCCCTAGGAGCTCTAGTTGGCTGGTATTGTTGTTCTTATGGGGTTGCAACCCCTTCAGCTCTTTCAATCCTTTAACTCCTCCAATGAGGACCCTATTGTCTGTTCAATGATTGGCTGCTAGCATTCACCTCTGTATTTGTCATGTTCTGGCTGAGCCTATCAGGAGACAACTATATCAGGCTCCTGTCAGCATGTACTTCTTGAATTCATCAATATTGTCTATGTTTGGTGGCTATATGTATATGGGCTGGATTCTGAAGTGGGGCAGGCTGTGAATGCCCATTCCTTCAGTCTCTAATCTAGACCTTGTCTGTATGTCTTCCTATGAATATTTTTGTTCCCCCTTTTAAGAAGTACTGAAGCATCTGCACTTTAGTCGTCTTTCTTCTTGAGCCTCATGTGGTTTGTGGATTGTATCTTGGGTAATTTGATCTTTTGGACTAATAACCATTTATCAATGAGTGCATATCATGTGTGGATTTTTTTGTGATTGGGTTACCTCAGTCAGGATGATATTTTCTAGTTCCATATATTTGCCTATGAATTTCATGAAGTCATTGTTTTTGATAGCTGAGCAATATTCCATTGTGTAAATATGCCACATTTTCTGTATCCATTACTCTGTTGAAGGGCATCTGGGATCTTTCCAGCTTCTGAATATTATAAATAAAAGTGCTATGATCATAGTAGAGCATGTGTCCTTGTTATATGTTGGGGCATCTTTTGGGTATATGCCCAGGAGTAGTATACCTGGGTCCTCAGGTAGTACTATGTCCAACTTTCTGAGGAACCTCCAGACTGACTTACAGAGTGGTTGTACCAGCTTGCAATCCCACCAACAATGGAGGTGTGTTCCTCTTTCTCCACATCCTCATCAGCATCTGTTGTCATTCTGTGTTTTTGATCTTAGTCATTCTGACTGTTGTGAGGTGGAATCTCAGGGTTGTTTTTATTTGCATTTCCCTGGTGACTAAGGATGTTGAACATTTCTTTAGGTACTTCTCAGCAATTCGATATTCCTCAGCTGAGAATTTTTTGTTTAGTGTTGCACCTCATTTTTAATAAGGTTATTTGACACTCTGGAGTCTAACTCTTGAGTTCTTTGTATATATTGTATATTAGCCTCTATTTTTTATAATAAGATAAAATCATAACTCCTCAAATGTTTATCAGTTTGTGGTAGTAAAAATATTCTTTTGACTTTTCACATGCAGGGCATTATTCTTAACTTTTATGACTATACTATGCAGAAAATATCATGATATACTGGGGTATTTTACTAGCATTTGTCTACAACTACTCATTGACCAGCATTTCCTCTGGAAACCTAATTGTATTTGATGAGATGATTATAAGTGATTAGTAACATAATACTGTACAAAACTTTGCATTCCTATAAAAAAATCTAAAGTTTTAAATAGATGGATTTATTTAAAAATGGTGACAACTCTGGTTTGTAAATTTTAAAATACAGACTAAGAATTGTATTATACCTTAAAAATAAATGAGACAGTCTCTAAGCATGGTAAAGTATCATTGATAGTCACAGGAGTTAGCTCTCTCATATGACTGTGGCAGTCATTGGCTAGCTGCTCTCTCAGTCTTTGCACCACCTTTAGCCCTGCAGAATTTGTAGACAGGACAAATTTTGTGTTGAAGGTTTAATGGGTAGATTGACGTCTCCGTCTTTCCTCTGGAAATCACCTGGCTACAGAAGGCGATCCTTTCTTATAGAAATCTCAGCTATGTTCACCACCATAGACTCCTGTATTAGCACCAGTCCCAGGCCTTCAACTAATCACCAGAAATGAGTCAACCTTGCCCATTTCCATTCTTACTCCCAGTCCTCTCCCAGCCTACTTTTCCACAGACATATCCACCATCATTATTATTCCCCCCTCATGCCCTCTCCTACCCAGATCCCTTTCTCCATCCACCTCTGAGGACAATTTAGTTTCCTGTTCTGAATGAGGTTCACACAACCTCCCTGGAACTGCCTTATCAACTGGTTTATTGGGTGTATAGACAGTAGCATGATGGTCCTGCACTTTATTGCTAATGTGCCCTGACAAGTTAGTACATACCTTAGGTGTCTTTCTGGCTCTGGGTTACCTCACTCCTGAGAGGCTTCATTGAGCAGCAAAAACTGGATATCCCAACACACCAACAAGCAAGATTTGGATTTAAAATCACATCTCATGATGATAGCCACACACATATCTTCACAGGCCAACAGTTGCTTTTATAAGGTGCCATGAGACAAGTCTTCTGGTTTTCAATTTTAAATGAAATAAGAAATGAAAGCCATTGATGATTCAATCTACTCTCTGGTATAACATAGATTCTAATAAGGAAAAGACAATTCTTGAGTTCCATTGATAACCCTCTTCAAGAATTTTACTCTGGGATACAGAGATGACTCTGTGATTAAGATCATTGACTGCCCTTCCAGAGGTCCTGAGTTTAATTCCCACCAACCACATGACTCACAAGTATCTATAATGGGATCTGGTGCCCTCTTCTGGTGTGTCTGAAGGCAGCCACAGTGTACTCATATACATAAAATAAATCAATTTTTTAAAAAAGAATTCTTCTCCAAGCTAGAGAGATGACTCAGCAGTTGAAAACATTTTCTGCTCTTACAATACACCAGCATTCAATTCCTAGAACCCACACAGCGACTCACAACCATCCTTAACTCTACTTCCAGGGGATCTAATGCCTTCTTCTGACTTTTGCACTCAAAAGAGCATGTATATGCTGTAGAGACATGCATGCAGGCAATACAATCACACACATAAATTTTTTAATTAAAAAAAGTGACATAGTGGCACATCCCTGTAAACTGAACACTTGGGAGATAGAAGCAGGGAAATCAGAAGTTCAAAGCCCCAGCCTTAGCTACATACGGGGGCTACCATTACCCAAATGAGACCCTGTACACACAGACACACACACACACACACACACACACACACACACACACACACACACTCACTCACCTTTTAACCTACAGGTGCTTTAAAGAAAAGGTTTTATTGTAAGGTGTTCATAAGGCATTTGATGTTTTGTATTGTAAAGTTCCTTTTCTGGATTTATACCATTAACTATCTATTAAAACACACACACGGAAGGGACCAATCAACAGCTCTTTGCACCCAAAGAGGGAGGGAGAGCTAAACCTTCAGAGGGGCAGACGTGCCTGGGAGGCCAGAAAAGTCTATACTCTGCCCACATTTCTGACTCCAGAGGAAAACACCTAACGCCATCTGGGACCCCGGTGCACAGGGGCACCAGGAAACAGCGGCGCAGGCCCTCCTGGTTGCCGCCCACACGGAAAGCTCAAAAGCAGCCCCCCCATGAGCAATTTGAACCGCGGGACCACAGGTAAGACCAACTTTTCTGCTCCAAGCGACCTGCCTGGTGGACTCAGGACACAGTCCCACAGGAACAGCTGAAGACCAGTAGGCAAGACAGACTACATGCCCGAAAGCAGAATACTCTGTTTCCATAACTGGCTGAAAGAAAACAGGAAAACAGGTCTACAGCACTCCTGACACACAGGCCTATAGGAAGGCCTAGACACTGTCAGAAATAGCAGAACAAGGTAACACCAGAGACAACCTGATGGCAAGAGGCAAGCGCAGGAACCCAAGCAACACAAACCAAGACTACATGGCATCATCAGAGCCCAATTCTCCCACCAAAGCAAACACTGAATATCCAAACACACCAGAAAAGCAAGATCTAGATTTAAAATCACATTTGATCATGATGCTGGAGGACTTCAAGAAAGGAATGAAGAACTCCCTTAGAGATACGCAGAAAAACATAAATAAACAAGTAGAAGCCTATAGAGAGGAATCACAAAAATCCCTGAAAGAATTCCAGGAAAACACAATCAAACAGGTGAAGGAATGAAAAATGGAAATAGAAGCAATAAAGATAGCACAAAGGGATACAACCCTGGATATAGAAAACCAAAGGAAGAGACAAGGAGCCGCAGATACAAGCATCACCAACAGAATACAAGAGATACAAGAGAGAATCTCAGGAGCAGAAGATTCCATAGAAATCATCGACACAACGGTCAAAGATAATGTTAAATGGAAAAAGCTACTGGTCCAAAACATACAGAAAATCCAGGATTTTCTGGTCCCTTTCAGGTCCCTGTTTCCCAGGCTATAGATAAAAGGATTCAGCATGAGAGTCTCCACTGTGTACAGCACAGTGGCTATCATGACCTTCTCAGATGAGTGGGAAGAGGAGGGATGGATGTACACAGTGATGATGGTGCAATAGAAGAGGCAGACCACAGCCAGGTGTGGGCCACATGTGGAGAAGGCTTTCCATCCTCCCCTGGGGAATGAAACATTCAGGACAGCACAGGTGATGTGGATGTAAAAGATACAAACAAACGGGATGACCATGATCACAGCTCCCTCTGTGTGACTCATCAGCTCATTGAGCTGTGTGTCTGTGCAGGAGAATTTCAGGAGGGGAGTCACATCACAGAAGAAGTGGGGGATGATGTTGTGCCCACAAAAGGAGAGTTGAGCCATGAGCAGAGTGTGTAAGAGGACATTCAGATTGGCAGTGACCCACGATCCAGCCACCATCAGGACACAGAGCTGATGGGTTATCTTTGTTGTGTAGTGTAATGGGTGGCATATGGCCACATATTGGACATAGGCCATCACAGACAGCAAGAAATTGTCCATGTCCACAAATGTGAAAAGGAAATACATCTGTGTGAGACACCCAGAGAAGTAAATGATCTGACTCCCAAGTAAGTGGTTGGCCAATACCTTGGGAACAGTGGTGGAGGAGAAGCAGACATCCACAAAGGAGAGGTTGCTGAGGAAGAAGTACATGGGGGTGTGCAGGCAGGAGTCTGTGCTGATGGCCAGGATGATGAGCAAGTTTCCTAGGACAGTGGCCAGGTACATGATGAGGAAGAGCAGGAGGAGTAGCTGCTGCTGCTGGGGCTGCCTGGAGAATCCCAGGAGGAGGAATTCAGTGACACTCAACTGGTTGGTGTTGCTCATGAGCCTGAGACCACCAAAGCAAATAGAAGACAATAAAGTCAAAATCTTGATGGGCATGGGCATGCTGTGTCAGGCAAGGTCACATTAGCAAATCAATTCATAGAGTGCATAACATGGAAGGGATATGCCCACCTCATCCGCACATCTTCATTCCAACACTCAGCCATGATGTATTACCTACCTGAGCATTCCTCAGGCCGCACAGCCTCTAAGACTAGGTGCATATAGGTTCACACCTCTCAGCTCCCCCTTCATCTCAGACAGCTCAGAACAACATCAGAGTAATGATGTCTTAGTTCTGCCTTTAACTTAGATAATAACCAATGGATTCGGGGCTTTTAAATTATCCCCTGCCTCTGGAAGAAGTTGCAAGGAGGTTGCTAAAATAACTTCGTCTCTGAATAATCGAATGTTTATGTCCTCACTGCTGCAACCTTACCTGGAGGGAGGTTGATTATCCAATGCTGTTCAGCTTGACCGAATTGCAGAGTCTGGAAACACTGGCAAGCTCTGAGCAAGTGAGGAGCAGGTGTTTGAGTTCATGGTTTTCTGAGTAGGAAAGATCTTCTAAAGAATCACAGAACAGTCATTTACAGAAGTCTCTTTGGCCACTGAGACCAGAATCCCTCAGAACTTTATAAAGACAAGACAAGAGAAACCCCCAACTACATCTTTGGCTCCTTTGGACCAAACGACAATGACAGAGAATATTATCAAAGTTTACATACAATGGTTTGCTTAAAATGTACAAGTTTCAGAAATGAGTTCACCTTGGTAGACACAGATTTTAGATGGCATTATATACCACAAAATTCTCATCACCTTGATGATCTGAGCCTTTGTCTATTGGTATGGAAAGGAAATTTTTGCATTCTTGCATATGCTATGTAATCTTTGCTTTCTTGGGTTCTGTCATCTTTAGCAGTGATCAGTGAGGTCACATCATCATCTTTAATTTGAGCCAGAGATAATAAGGGCATGTACTGAGCTGGAATATTTACATGAAGATTTGAATCAAGGGAAGCCAGCACCTAAGGGGCACTGTGTTGATTTTTAAAAAAAATCACAATAGTTCAGTTTTACTAAATGAAGACTCAGGAGACAGATATTGTGATCAAAGTACTAGCTCAAGAGAGGTAGAAAACCACACAGCTGACCTCCCTCCTCAACTGATGCTCAGCAAGAAAAACCAACTCCTTCTCTGAGTCCTCCGACTCTGACTCCTCCGACTCCTCTGACTCCGACTCCTCCGAATCCTCTGAATACTTCTGCTCTTGCTCCTCCTTCCACTTATCCACATTGACTTTAAAAACCTCTCAAACCGAATATCCCTACTATGTCTCTCTATCCAATCTTCCTGACTTCCTCTTACTCTCTATGGTTTTTTCTCCTATGTTCACACCCTGTGAACTGGGTGTTTGCTCTGCCTCTTGACCTAGTGTTGACTTTCTCACACTAAACAGAAAAGTCTTGGATTAAAAGGGTGTTCTAGAGCTGAGCCACACTACAGCCAGAAACAGGTTTTTCCAGTTCACAATATCTGGGGTCACCATGTGGTCAAATGTCCAACACAGCACTGTCTATGAGGCATGTGGCCTTTATAGTCAATGCCTTCTCCAACTTACATAGGTTACTGCTTTCTGGAAATGGAACCCCTATACCACATATTTTCAATATGGTGAAGCTGGGAAGACATGTTCCTAAAACACACACACACATACACACACACACACACACACACACACACACACACACATACACACACACACACACACACACACACACACGGGTACACATGCCTTCAGAGCATGTGGAAGTAGGGGGAACTTCTATCTGTTTGTATCACTGTCGATGGACCATAGTGAGTAACTCTAACCCTTTCTGCTTCCCCCATTCTTATCTGAAAAGCACACGAAGAGTAGAAAAGGAAGCAAGCAAACAGACTTGATGGCACACAGCTATAATTCCTGGAGAGTCTAGGCAGAAGAGTTACAATTTGGAGAGTTACCTCAGATTCATAGTAGGGGAAAGAAAGGAGAAATGGGCAAGAGGAAGGAGGAATTATATTTGAGTTGTTTTCTGATGACTTTCTATTTCCACTCATATTTTGCTGAAAAATATTCATAGTTTTATTTCAGAGAAACAAAGTGTGCCTATTTATAGCAGGAAAGATTTCTGTTTGTATGTAGGGGTAGGTAGTTGTGTGTATATGTAAATGTGTTTGTATGTCCATATGTATGCATTTGTATTTATATATTTGTGTTTTGTACGAGTATGTGTGCTTGTATATGCCTATGTATATGTTTGTACGTATGTATACATGCTTATATGTGTATGTGTGTGTACATTTATATGTATGTGTTTTATGTGTATGTGAGGGTATGTGCACATGTGTGTATCTGTATATGTATGTTTATGTACATATGTGTGTATTGCAGTATGTGTGCATATGTGTATATGTGTGTATTTGTATGTGCATATGTGCATTTGTATATAAGTATATATTTGTATATGCATAAGACTGTATATATATATATTTGTGGTTTTGTTTGTGTATATGTGTTTGTATATGCATATGTATGTTTGTACATACATATGTATATTTGTATGTGTACATGTGTTTGAACGTTTATATGTATGCATTTTGTGTGTATATATGTATATGTGCATGTGTGTCTATTTGCATGTGCATATGTATGTATTTTATGTGTATATGTGTGTATGTGCATATGTGTCTGCTTGCATGTTCATATGTGTGTGTTTATATGTGCATATGTGTGCTTGTATATGTTATGCTGCTTGTTTTAAAAACAAATTCACAAAGGTTTGATTTTATCAGTGAGGACTCAAAAGTCAGATGCTGGGATGAAAGTTTGCTAGCTCAGAGAAGCAGAGAAAGCACTCAGCTGACTTTCCTACTTCACTGCCAGCACAAAAGGAAAAAAATCTTCTTTATATTTTCCATAGTATCTTAAATACCCTTGAACTCAAAGACCCTCCTTTCCTTTTCCTCGATTTCTTAATGTTCACTTCCTGTCAACTAGCTGCTTGCTCTGCCTCTTGACCAATGATCGACTTTATTTATGCCTGTTAAAAGAAAGCTCTTGGATTAAAGTCATCTACTTGGTCTGAACCACACCACAACAAGAAACATATTTTTCCCATTCAAGATATTGGGGTGGATCTTCCTGGTTGCTGCCGCCGCGGAGAGCTCATAGGCAGCACCCCACGAGCAAACTTGAGCCTTGGGACCACAGGTAAGACCAACTTTTCTGCTGCAAGCGAACTGCCTGGTGAACTCAGGACACACAGAGGCAAAATTCCTCTAGGACCGGGCAGTGCCTGGTGAACTCAGGACACACAGAGGCAAAATTCCTCTAGGACCGGGCTCTTCTGCTATTTAGCGGGGGGTGGGGGAGGCGGATCCCTGCCCGCAACAGCTCTCTGCTCCCAAAACCCATGGGAGAGACCTCACCGCCTGGTCAGGTGGGCACTCCTGAGGCTGCAGAGCGGAAGAGACCATCAACACTGCCCACCCCTGCTCACAACCCTGGCCCAAGAGGAAACTATATACGGCCTCTGGGTTCCCGTAGAGGAGGGCCCAGGAACAGCAGGTCCACTGCGTCTGAGACACCGCCAGAGCCTGAAGGGACCGACCAGATAAACAGTTCTCTGCACCCAAATCCCATGGGAGGGAGACCTAAACCTTCAGAGAGGCAGACACACCTGGGAAACCAGAAGAGACTGCACTCTGCACACATCTCTGACGCCAGAGGAAAACACCAAACGCCATCTGGAACCCTGGTGCAGGGAAGCTCCCAGAAAGGGTGGCGCAGATCTTCCTGGTTGCTGCTGCCACAGAGAGCTCATAAGCAACACCCCACGAGCAAACGTGAGCCTCGGAACCACAGGTAAGACCAACTTATCTGCTGCAAGTGACCCACCTGGTGAACTCAAGACACAGGCCCACAGGAACAGCTGAAGACCTGTAGATAGGAAAAACTACACGCCCGAAAGCAGAACACTCTGTCCCCATAACTGGCTGAAAGAAAACAGGAAAAACAGGTCTACAGCACTCCTGACACAGGCTTATAGGACAGTCTAGCCACTGTCAGAAATAGCAGAACAAAGTAACACTAGAGATAATCTGATGGCGAGAGGCAAGCGCAGGAACCCAAGCAAAAGAAACCAAGACTACATGGCATCATCGGAGCCCAATTCTCCCACCAAAGCAAACACGGAATATCCAAACACACCAGAAAAGCAAGATCTAGTTTCAAAATCATATTTGGTCATGATGCTGGAGGACTTCAAGAAAGACGTGAAGAACTCCCTTAGAGAACAAGTAAAAGCCTACAGAGAGGAATCGCAAAAATCCCTAAAAGAATTCCAGGAAAACATGAATAAACAAGTAAAAGCCCATAGAGAGGAATCACAAAAATCCCTGAAAGAATTCCAGGAAAACAATCAAACAGTTGAAGGAATTAAAAATGGAAATAGAAGCAATCAAGAAAGAACACATGGAAACAACCCTGGATATAGAAAATCAAAAGAAGAGACAAGGAGCTGTAGATACTAGCTTCACCAACAGAATACAAGAGATGGAAGAGAGAATCTCGGGAGCAGAAGATTCCATAGAAATCATCGACTCAACTGTCAAAGATAATGTAAAGCAGAAAAACCTACTGGTCCAAAACATACAGGAAATCCAGGACTCAATGAGAAGATCAAACCTAAGGATAATAGGTATAGAAGAGAGTGAAGACTCCCAGCTCAAAGGACCAGTAAATATCTTCAACAAAATCATAGAAGAAAACTTCCCTAACCTAAAAAAAGAGATACCCATAGACATACAAGAAACCTACAGAACTCCAAATAGATTGGACCAGAAAAGAAACACCTCCTGTCACATAATAGTCAAAACACCAAAGGCACAAAATAAAGAAAGAATATTAAAAGCAGTAAGGGAAAAAGGTCAAGTAACATATAAAGGCAAACCTATCAGAAACACACCAGACTTTTTGCCAGGACCTATGAAAGCCAGAAGATCCTGGACAGATGTCATACAGACCCTAAGAGAACACAAATGCCAGCCCAGGTTACTGTATCCTGCAAAACTTTCAATTAACATAGAAGGAGAAACCAAGATATTCCATGACAAAACCAAATTTACACAATATCTTTCTACAAATCCAGCACTACAAAGGATAATGGTAAAGCCCAACATAAGGAGGCAAGCTATACCCTAGAAGAAGCAAGAAACTAATCGTCTTGGCAACAAAACAGAGAGAAGAAAAGCACACAAACATAACCTCACATCCAAATATGAATATAAAGGGAAGCAATAATCACTATTCCTTAATATCTCTCAACATCAATGGCCTCAACTCCCCAATAAAAAGACATAGATTAACAAACTGGATAGGCAACGAGGACCTTGCATTCTGCTGCCTACAGGAAACACAACTCAGAGACAAAGACAGATACTACCTCAGAGTGAAAGGCTGGAAAACAACTTTCCAAGCAAATGGTCTGAAGAAGCAAGCTGGAGTAGCCATTCTAATGTCGAATAAAATCAATTTTCAACTAAAATTCATCAAAAAAGATAAGGAAGGACACTTCATATTCATCAAAGGAAAAATCCACCAAGATGAACTCTCAATCCTAAATATCTATGCCCCAAATACAAGGGCAGCTACATATGTAAAAGAAACCTTACTAAAGCTCAAAACACACATTGCACCTCACACAATAATACTAGGAGATTTCAACACCCCACTCTCATCAATGGACATATCATGGAAACAGAAATTAAACAGAGACGTAGATAGACTGAGAGAAGTCATGAGCCAAATGGACTTAACAGATATTTATGGAACATTCTATCCTAAAGCAAGAGGATATACCTTCTTCTCAGCTCCTCATGGTACTTTCTCCAAAATTGACCGTATAATTGGTCAAAAAACAGACCTCAACGGGTACAGAAAGATAGAAATAATCCCATGCGTGCTATCGGACCACCACGGCCTAAAACTGGTCTTCAATAACAATAAGGGAAGAATGCCCACATATACATGGAAATTGAACAATGCTCTACTCAATGATAACCTGGTCAAGGAAGAAATAAAGAAAGAAATTAAAGACTTTTTAGAATTTAATGAAAATGAAGGTACAACATACCCAAACTTATGGGACTCAATGAAAGCTATGCTAAGAGGAAAACTCATAGCGCTGAGTGCCTGCAGAAAGAAACAAGAAAGAGCATATGTCACTAGCTTGACAGCACACCTAAAAGCTCTAGAACAAAAAGAAGCAAATACACCCAGGAGGAGTAGAAGGCAGGAAATAATCAAACTCAGAGCTGAAATCAACCAAGTAGAAACAAAAAGGACCATAGAAAGAATCAACAGAACCAAAAGTTGGTTCTTTGAGAAAATCAACAAGATAGATAAACCCTTAGCCAGACTAATGAGAGGACACAGAGAGTGTGTCCAAATTAACAAAATCAGAAATGAAAAGGGAGACATAACTACAGATTCAGAGGAAATTCAAAAAATCATCAGATCTTACTATAAAAGCCTATATTCAACAAAACTTGAAAATCTGCAGGAAATGGACAATTTCCTAGACAGATACCAGGTACCAAAGTTAAATCAGGAACAGATAAACCACTTAAACAACCCCATAACTCCTAAGGAAGTAGAAGCAGTCATTAAAGGTCTCCCAACCAAAAAGAGCCCAGGTCCAGACGGGTTTAGTGCAGAATTCTATCAGACCTTCATAGAAGACCTCATACCAATATTATCCAAAATATTCCAAAAAATGAAACAGATGGAGCACTACCGAATTCCTTCTATGAAGCCACAATTACTCTTATACCTAAACCACACAAAGACACAACAAAGAAAGAGAACTTCAGACCAATTTCCCTTATGAATATCGATGCAAAAATACTCAATAAAATTCTGGCAAACCGAATCCAAGAGCACATCAAAACAATCATCCACCATGACCAAGTAGGCTTCATCCCAGGCATGCAGGGATGGTTTAATATACGGAAAACCATCAACGTGATCCATTATATAAACAAACTGAAAGAACAAAACCACATGATCATTTCATTAGACGCTGAGAAAGCATTTGACAAAATTCAACACCCCTTCATGATAAAAGTCCTGGAAATAATAGGAATTCAAGGCCCATACCTAAACATAGTAAAAGCCATATACAGCAAACCAGTTGCTAACATTAAACTAAATGGAGAGAAACTTGAAGCAACCCCACTGAAATCAGGGACTAGACAAGGCTGCCCACTCTCTCCCTACTTATTCAATATAGTTCTTGAAGTTCTAGCCACAGCAATCAGACAACAAAAGGAGGTCAAGGGAATACAGATCAGAAAAGAAGAAGTCAAAATAACACTATTTGCAGATGATATGATAGTATATTTAAGTGATCCCAAAAGTTCCACCAGAGAAATACTAAAGTTGATAAAAAACTTCAGCATAGTGCCTGGGTATAAAATTAACTTAAATAAATCAGTAGCCTTCCTCTACACAAAAGAGAAACAAGCCAAGAAAGAAATTAGGGAAACGACACCCTTCATAATAGACCCAAATAATATAAAGTACCTCGGAGTGACTTTAACCAAGCAAGTAAAAGATTTGTACAATAAGAACTTCAAGACTCTGAAGAAAGAAATTGAAGAAGACCTCAGAAGATGGAAAGATCTCCCATGCTCATGGATTGGCAGGATTCATAGAGAAAAATGGCCATTTTACCAAAAGCGATCTACAGATTCAATGCAATCCCCATCAAAATACCAATCCAATTCTTCAAAGAGTTAAACAGAACAATTTGCAAATTCATCTGGAATAACAAAAAACCCAGGATAGCTAAAACTATCCTCAACAATAAAAGAACTTCAGGGGGAATCACTATCCCTGGACTCAAGCAGTATTTCAGAGCAATAGTGATAAAAACTGCATGGTATTGGTACAGAGACAGACAGATAGACCAATGGAACAGAATTGAAGACCCAGAAATGAACCCACACACCTATGGGCACTTGATTTTTGACAAAGGAGCCAAAACCATCCAATGGAAAAAAGATAGCATTTTCATCAAATGGTGCTGATTCAACTGGAGGTCAACATGTAGAAGAATGCAGATTGATCCATGCTTATCACCCTGTACAAAGCTTAAGTCCAAGTGGATCAAGCACCTCCACATCAAACTAGACACTCTCAAACTAATAGAAGAAAAACTAGGGAAGCATCTGGAACACATGAGCACTGGAAAAAATTTCCTGAACAAAACACCAATCAATGGCTTATGCTCTAAGATCAAGAATCGACAAATGGGATCTCATAAAACTGCAAAGTTTCTGTAAGGCAAATGACACTGTGGTTAGGACAAAATCGCAACCAACAGATTGGGAAAAGATCTTTACCAATCCTACAATAGATAGAGGCCTTATATCCAAAATATACAAAGAAATCAAGAAGCTAGACCTCACGGAGACAAATAACCCTATTAAAAAATGGGGTTCAGAGCTAAACAAAGAATTCACAGCTGAGGAATGCCAAATGGCTGAGAAACACCTAAAGAAATGTTCAACATCTTTAGTCATAAGGGAAATGCAAATCAAAACAACCCTGAGATTTCACCTCACACCAGTGAGAATGGCTAAGATCAAAAACTCAGGTGACAGCAGATGCTGGCAAGGATGTGGAGAAAGAGGAACACTCCTCCATTGTTGGTGGGATTGCAGACTGGTACAACCATTCTGGAAATCAGTCTGGAGGTTCCTCAGAAAGTTGGACATTGAACTGCCTGAGGATCCAGCTATACCTCTCTTGGGCATATACCCACAAGATGCCCCAACATATAAAAGAGACACGTGCTCCACTATGTTCATCGCAGCCTTATTTATAATAGCCAGAAGCTGGAAAGAACCCAGATGCCCTTCAACAGAGGAATGGATACAGAAAATGTGGTACATCTACACAATGGAATATTACTCAGCTATCAAAAACAATGACTTTATGAAATTCGTAGGCAAATGGTTGGAACTGGAAAATATCATCCTGAGTGAGCTAACCCAATCACAGAAAGACATACATGGCATGCACTCATTGATAAGTGGCTATTAGCCCAAATGCTTGAATTACCCTAGATGCCTAGAACAAATGAAACTCAAGACGGATGATCAAAATGTGAATGCTTCACTCCTTCTTTAAAAGGGGAACAAGAATACCCTTGGCAGGGAAGAGAGAGGCAAAGATTAAAACAGAGACTGAAGGAACACCCATTCAGAGCCTACCCCACATGTGGCCCATACATATACAGACACCCAATTAGACAAGATGGATGAAACAAAGAAGTGCAGACCGACAGGAGCCGGATGTAGATCGCTCCTGAGAGACACAGCCAGAATACAGCAAATACAGGGGCGAATGCCAGCAGCAAACCACTGAACTGAGAATAGGACCCCCGTTGAAGGAATCAGAGAAAGAACTGGAAGAGCTTGAAGGGGCTAGAGACCCCATATGTACAACAATGCCAAGCAACCAGAGCTTCCAGGGACTAAGCCACTACCTAAAGACTGACCCTGGACTCTGACCTCATAGGTAGCAATGAATATCCTAGTAAGAGCACCAGTGGAAGGGGAAACCCTGGGTCCTGCTAAGACTGATCCCCCAGTGAACTAGACTGTTGTGGGGAGGGTTGCAGGGGGGGGAGGATGGGGAGGGGAACACCCATAAGGAAGGGGAGGGAGGAGGGGGATGTTTGCCCGGAAACCGGGAAAGGGAATAACACTCGAAATGTATATAAGAAATACTCAAGTTAATTTTTAAAAAAAGGGGGGGGGACAAGAATACCCTTGGCAGGGAATAGAGAGGCAAAGATTAAAACAGAGACAGAAGGAACACCCATTCAGAGCCTGCCCCACGTGTGGCCCATGCATATACAGCCATCCAATTAGACAAGATGGATGAAGCAAAGAAGTGCAGGCCGACAGGAGCCGGATGTAGATCTCTCCCGAGAGACACAGCCAGAATACAGCAAACACAGAGGCGTATGCCAGCAGCAAACCACTGAACTGAGAACAGGACCCCCGTTGAAGGAATCAGAGAAAGAACTGGAAGAGCTTGAAGGGGCTCGAGACCCCATATGTACAACAATGCCAGGCAACCAGAGCTTCCAGGGACTAAGCCACTACCTAAAGACTATAATGGACTGACCCTGGACTCTGACCTCATAGGTAGCAATGAATATCCTAGTAAGAGCACCAGTGGAAGGGGAAGCCCTGGGTCCTGCTAAGACTGAACCCCCAGTGAACTAGATTGTTGGGGGGAGGGCAACAAGGGGGGGGAGGATGGGGAGGAGAACACCCATAAAAAAGGGGAGGGGGAGGGGGATGTTTGCCCGGAAACTGGGAAAGGGAATAACATTCGAAATGTATATAAGAAATACTCAAGTTAATAAAGAAAAAAAAAACAGACACAGAAGGAACACCCATTCAGAGCCTGCCCCACATGTGGCCCATACATATACAGACACCCAGTTAGACAAGATGGATGAAACAAAGAAGTGCAGACCGACAGGAGCCGGATGTAGATCGCTCCTGAGAGACACAGCCAGAATACAGCAAATACAGAGGCGAATGCCAGCAGCAAACCACTGAACTGAGAATAGGACCCCCGTTGAAGGAATCAGAGAAAGAACTGGAAGAGCTTGAAGGGGCTAGAGACCCCATATGTACAACAATGCCAAGCAACCAGAGCTTCCAGGGACTAAGCCACTACCTAAAGACTATACATGGACTGACCCTGGACTCTGACCTCATAGGTAGCAATGAATATCCTAGTAAGAGCACCAGTGGAAGGGGAAGCCCTGGGTCCTGCTAAGACTGAACCCCCAGTGAACTAGATTGTTGGGGGGAGGGCAACAAGGGGGGGAGGATGGGGAGGGGAACAACCATAAAGAAGAGAAGGGGGAGGGATTAGGGGGATGTTTGCCCAGAAACCGGGAAAGGGAATAACACTCGAAATGTATATAAGAAATACTCAAGTTAATAAAAAAAAAGATATTAGGGTGCACAATGTGACCATATTTCCTACACCAAATGCTTGTATGCAGGTATGTATATATCTGTTTGTGCAATCATGTATATATGTGTATGTTTGTGGGTGCTTGTTTGTGTGTACCTGGGTGTGTATTATGTGTGTGGTTGTGAGGGTATAGGTATATACAGGGGTATGTATGTGTGTTGTGATGGGTGTATATGTGTGTTACTTTGGGTGTGTATGTGTGTATGTTCCAGGTGCATATGCATATAGAGGACCAAAGTTGGTGTCAGGAGTCCTAGTTACTGTTCTATTGCTATGAAGAAACCATAGCCAAAGTAACTCTTACAAAAGGAAACATTTAATTAGGGCCTCTTTTGTACTGTTAGAGGGTTAGTCCATGATCATTATTTTGGAAATCAGACAGGCTCCACTCTGGAGCAGTGGCTGAGAGCTTTACATCCTGATCCACAGACATCAGGGAGATAGAGAAGGACAGAGACAGAGAGACAGAGACAGAGAGAGGAGACTGGGCCTGCTGAAGGCTTTTGAAAACTCAAAGCCCACCCCCAGTAACACACCTCCTACAACAAGGCCACACCTCTTTTTTATTGAGTATTTTATGTATTTACATTTCAAATATTATCCCCTTTCTATCAGTTCTCCCCTCTTCTATCCCCCCTGCTTCTATGAGAATGCTCCCCCTCCCACCCACCCACTCCCACCTATACAGGGGAAACAAAAGGCCAAACCACTTAATCCTTCTCAAAATAGTCCACCAACTAGGGACTAGACATTCAAGTATATGAGCCCATGGGAAACATTCTCATTCAAGCCACCACACCAGGTATCTTCCTCAATTGCCCTCCACCTTATATTTATAGGCCAGGACTCCTGCTGACCCCAGCAATCACCAATCACGACTAGTCTAACTAGCTGGCTTGCCTTAGGGATACTCTGTCCCTCCCTCTCCAAGCATAGTATTACAGGCAGCCATCATGCTGGCATGGATTTTACATGGGTCTAGGAATCGGGACTCGTTCCTCATATTTGCATGGTAAATATTTACACACTGTACCTTCTACAAAGTCCCAATAGAAAGAATTTGTAATAAGTGAATCTTGATTCAGCAGTTGGTGAATGTGTGAAAAACAAATTGTACTATCCCTTCCTGAAGTGTACCATTTTGGGGCTGGAAGCACTGGGGTCAGGGACAGCAGCTGAAGTTCCTGACAGTCGTCCCAGAATGGCAAACTACAGCACCCAGCATTTGCTTCCATTATCCAGATCTGGTTCCCAAATGGATGATCTTCCGAGGCTGGGTTCAAATGCTCTCCAGGGAAACAGAACCAACACATAAAAGTATAAAGTACATATTCTAATATACACACACAGGCACAGGCACAGGTACACGCACACGCACACACACACACACACACACACACACGACGATGGTGATGGTGATGATGATGATGATGATGATGATGATGATTTCTGTGACCATCTGAGATCCATTAAAAAGACCTCATCTCAAAACAGCATAGAATGAACTATATTGGTTTTTTTCCATAGTACAAATAATAGAGAAGACTAACCACAGAGACTTTACTTTAAAAAGCAATAACTTCTGACAGGTAGTGGTGGAGCGTGACTTTAATCACAGCACTACGGAGGCAGATGCAGGTGTATCTCTGAGTTCGAGGCCAGTCTGGTCTACAGAGTTCCAGGTCAGGCAGGAGTGCCTAAAAAAACTCTCTCAAATCAAGCAAACAAAAAAACAAGTTTTTAGAAAGCAATAATTTCTATCCTCTTCTATTCATTGGTCAACTGTGGGTCATCGGGACAAGAAACTAGGTACTCTCATCCTGGATCTCTGTGTGAAGAGTCACATTATGAGAGTGCACTCTGAAGGATGAGTCAGATGTACAACATGGATTTGACCACTGTAATAAATACTTATGTAATCTTGATATGAAAATGCACATGTAACATCTGTCTCCCAAACCGATCTCCTATTATAACAGGGGCTTCTCTCAGAGGCTGTGAGGTGGCTCAGGTTATAAAGGCAGTTTCACAAGGACTGACTATATGAGTTAGGTTCCTGGGACCCACACAGTTGAAAAGAGATAAATGACTCCTGCAAGTTGTGTCATTTACACACACACACACACACACACACACACACACACACACACACACACATACAAATACATTGAAATAAAGACAAAAAATATATTTGAATGCATATACTTGGGACATGGTCTCACTGTGAAACCTTAACTGGCCTTGGGCTCTCTATGTAGACCAGCTGTCCTCAAACTCATAGACATCCACCTTCAATCTGTGTGTGGCACAACATTTAAAACACAACACAGCTCAAAAATAATTCTTCTTTAAACAGTAGATAGTTCACTATGTAAGGAGCTTCCCTTCCAAGCAAAAAAGACTAATTTAATGTAAAAGACAGGAATCAGTTCAGCACTTTTGTAATCCCAGGCTGAGTGGATGAAAACCAGATGATCCAGAGGTACAGTTGGCCAGCCAGGCTAGCCTGATTGAAGAGTCTATGGTCCCCTGAGAGGTACTATCTCAAAAAGAGGGTGTATGGCTCCTGAGACATGAGATTCAAGATAGATAGATGGCTGTCCTCTATTCACATATTTGCAAACATATACCAACATAATCATGCAGCAGGAGAGACAGACTGACATACAAAAAGTTAGGACTTGACATGCGCATGAAATAGTTTCGTAGTTCATTTGAATGTCTGTAGAATGTAGTTTGGTGGTTGAGCTTCCACAGCATGTGCTGAGTTCCATCCCAAGAATCCCAAAACCAAACAACACAAGACCAATTCCATCATTTGATATATCCACCCATGCACCTAGTGAATGAGAGTCCCCTAAGAAACAATGACTAAATTATTTTGTGACTGAGCCTACCAGAATCCAGTTGCTAAATAGTGCTCAATTCTGAAATGTGGTAGGGAACAGGGATCAGTCCAACTCTTCTTACTGAACAGAAAAAGTACTTCGGTGGATCAGTTTTTGTAGAGCCCCTTTCAGGTCCCTGTTCCTCAGGCTGTAAATAAAAGGGTTCAGCATGGGAGTCACCACTGTGTACAACACAGTGGCTGCCGTGTCCTCTGATGAATGGAAAGATGAGGGGTTGAAATACATAGCGATAATGGTGCCATAGAAGAGGCAGACCACAGCCAGGTGGGAGCCACAGGTGGAGAAGGCTTTCCAACCTCCCTTTTGGGAAGAGACTCTCAGGACTGCACAGGTGATGCGAATGTAGGAGATCAGGATGCACACAAATGGGGTGACTATGATTACAGCTCCCTCTGTGTGAATAATCAGCTCATTGAGGTGTGTGTCTGAGCAGGAGAGTTTCAGGAGAGGAGTCACATCACAGAAGAAGTGGGGGATGATGTTGTCCCCACAGAATGAGAGTTGAGCTATGAGCAGAGTGTGTAAGAGGACATTCAGATTGGCAGTGACCCACGATCCAGCCACCATCAGGACACAGACCTTATGGGTCATCTTTGTTGTGTAGTGTAATGGGTGGCATATGGCCACAAATCGGTCATAAGCCATCACAGCCAACAGGAAATTGTCCATGTCCACAAACGTGAAAAGGAAATACATCTGCGTGAGACACCCAGAGAAGGAAATGGCCTGACTCCCAAGTATATGGTTGGCCAATACCTTGGGGACAGTGGTGGAGGAGAAGCAGACATCCACAAAGGACAGGTTGCTGAGGAAGAAGTACATGGGGGTGTGCAGGCGGGAGTCTGTGCTGATGGCCAGGATGATGAGCAGGTTTCCCAGGACAGTGGCCAGGTACATGGTGAGGAAGAGCAGGAAGAGGAGCTGCTGCTGCTGGGGCTGCCTGGAGAGTCCCAGGAGGAGGAATTCAGTGACACTGGACTGGTTGGTGCTGCTCATGAGCCTGAGGCCACAGATGCAAATAGAAGACAATAAAGTCAAACCTTTGATGGGCAGTGTCACACTGTGATAGGGTACCAGGCAGGGTCACTATGTGATAGAGCACTGATAAACTGGATTAACAAATCAATGCACAGATTTAGTAAGACAGAATATACTCACCCCATCTACACATATTCATCCCAACACTCACCTATCTGAGAATCCCTCAGTCCATACAGCCTCTAAGACTAGCTATGTACAGGTTTATCAGCTCTTTCTTCACCTCAGACACAGGTCAGAATAAAATCAGGGTAACAGTTTGTTAGTTCTGTCTTTAACTCAGATGATAACCAATGAATTCAGGGCTTCTAAATTGCCTCTGGAAGAAGTTGCAAGGAGGTTGCTAAAATAACTTCACCTCTGAATAATCAATTGTTTATGTCCTCACTGCTGCAACCTTACCTGGAGGGAGGTTTGTGCTATCCAATCTGTTAAGTGTTGCCTAATTGCAGGGTCAGTGAAGTCTGGAAACAATGACAAGCCCTGAGCAAGTGAGGAGCAGGTGTTTGGGTTCATGATCTTCTGAGCAGGAAAGATGTTCTTAAGAATCACAGAACAGTCATTTACAGAAGTCTCTTGGTGCACTGGGACCAGAATCCCTCAGAGCCTCATTAGAGACAAGAAGAGAGAAACTCCCATCTACATCTTTGGCCCCTTTGGACCAAGTGATGATGACAAAGACTGTTATCACAGTTGACATGCCAAGATTTGTTCGCAATGCACAAACTTCAGAAAAGAGTCCACCTTGGTAGACTCATATCCCAGATGGCATTATATATCCCATCAAATCTCATAACTTTTATGATCTGAGCCCGTGCCTGCTGGTATGGAGAAGAAATTTGTATTCTTGTATGTGTGATGTAATCTTTGTTTTCCTTTGCTCTGTCATCTTTAGGAGTCATACCATCTTCAGTTTGAACCAGGAATAATGAGGGTGTATACTGAACTGAGTCAGTTAAATGAGGGTTTGAAGTAAGGGTATCCAGCACCTAAGAGGCACTGTGCTGTTTTGAAACAAAGTCCCAATAGTTCAGTTTTACCAAATGAACACTCAGAAGCCAGGTGGTATGGTATGATCATGCCTACTAGCTCAGAGAAACAGAGAAAACACAGAACTGACCTTCCTTCCTCCTCAACTGATGCTCCAGAAAGATAGAGCTCCTTCCTCTTAGCCATGCTGTCTATTAAAACTTCTCTAACTGAATGTCCTCACTTTGATTCCTTTGTGTCTCTCTATGTTCCTCCAGACTTCCTCCGACTCATTACAGCTTTTCCTATGTTCACTCCCTGTCAACTGGGTGCTTGCTCTGCCTCTTGACTTATTGTTGACTTTATTTCATTTTTTTTCCTAAACAAAAAGGCTTTGGATTAAAAGTGTGTGCTAGGGCTGAGCCACAACAGAACCAGAAATAGGTTTTTTCCAGTTCACAATCTCTGGGATCACAGTGTGATCAAATGTCCTGCACAGCACTGTCTGTGAGGCACTTGATCTTTACAGTAGATGTCTTTTCCAACTCACACAGGTTACTGCTTTCTGGAAATGGAACCCCTATACCACATATTTTCTTTTTCGTGAAGCTAGGAAGACATGTTCCTAACACACACACACACACACACACACACACACACACACACATACACACACACATACACACACACACACTTGCCTCCCCAACATGTGAAAGTATCGGAAGGTTCCATTTGTTTATATCACTGTGGCGATGGACCACAGTGAGTAACTCTAACCCTTTCTGCTTCCCCCATTCCTATCTGAAGAGCAGACAGAGAGTAAAGAAGGAAGCAGGCACACAGGTGTGATGGCACACAGCTGCAATTCCTGGAGAGTTGAGGCAGAAGAGTTATAATTTGGAGTGTTGCCTGAGATTCATAGTAGGGGAAAGAAAGGCGGAGTAGGCAGAAGAAGAAGAAAAGAAGGAGGAGAAATTATTTCAAGAAAGCCCTCCTTTTATCCAGTTCTTGATTTGAGTTTTTTCTGATGACATTCTATTTTCAGCCTTATTTTCTCAAAATTCATATATATATATGAATACAAAAACAAAAAAATACAGAAACAAATTGTGCCTAGTTTATAGCAGGAAGGATTCATGTTTGTGCATGTGTGTGTGTGTTTATGTGTGTATTGTGTACTTGGTGCATATATATATATATATGTACATATATATATATATATGTTTGTAAGTTTATATGTATGTTCAGGGGGTAAATATGTGGTATAATATATATAGATGGAGATTTCATATGCATATAGAGGCCCAAAATTGGTGTCAGGTGTCCTAGTTACTGTTCTATTGCTCTGAAGAAACACCAGGGTCAAAGTAACTCTTACAAAAGCAAGCATTTCCATACATATTCAGCCACCCAATTAGATAAGATGGATGGAGCAAAGAAGCGCAGGCCAACAGGAACCGGATGTAGATCTCTCCTCAGAGACACAGCCAGAATACAACAAATACAGAGGCGAATGCCATCATTAAGCCACTGAACTGAGATCGGGACCCCCGTTGAAGGATTCAGAGAAAGGACTGAAAGAGCTTGAAGGGGCTTGAGACCCCATGTGAACAACAATGCCAAGCAACCAGAACTTCCAGGGACTAAGCCACTACCCAAAGACTATACATGGACTGACCCTGGGCTCCAACCACATAGGTAGCAATGAATAGACTAGTAAGAGCACCAGTGGAAGGGGAAGTCCTTGGTCCTGCCAAGACTGAACACCTAGTGAACGTGATAGTTGGAGGGAGAGCGGTAATGGGGGGAAGGATGGGGAGGGGAACACCCAAGAGAAGGGGAGGGGTAGGGGTTAGGGGGATGTTGGCCCAGAAACTGGGAAGGGGAATAACAATCGAAATGTAAATAAAAAATACTCAAGTTAATAAAGATAAAAAAATCATAAACAAAAAAAAACAAAAGCAAGCATTTAATTAGGACCTCTTTTGCAGTTTTAGAGGGATAGTTCATGATCATCATATTGGAAGGCAGACCAGCTTAGCTCTGGAACAGTGATTGAGAGCTTTACATCCTAATCCACAAACTGCAATCAGAGAGGGAGAAAGAGAGAGTCAGAGAGAGAGAGAGAGACAGAAAGTGAAGAGAGAGGGAGAGAGAGAGACAGAGACAGAGACAGAGAGAGGAGACAGTGACACAAAGAAAGACAGAGATTGAAAGAGGCAGAGAGATACTGGGGCTGTTGAAGACTTTTAGAACCTCAAAGCCCACTTCCAGTAACACACCTCCCACCTCTTAATCCTTTCCTAAACTATCAACCAATTAGGAACTACACATTCAAGTATCCATACAAACCAATTCTCCTTCAAAACACCACACCAGGTATCTTCCTCAATTGCTCTCCACCTTATATTTTTATGCAAAGTCTCCTGCTGCACCCACAAATCACCATTATGACTAGTCTAACTATCCAGCTTGCCCTAGAGAATCCTGTGTCAAGGACTCCCCATAGTTAGGACTACTAGTAGCTACCATGCTGGCCTGGCTTTTGCATTGGTTCATTGATCTGAACTCTCTACTCATGCTTGCATGGTGAATGTTTATACACTAAGCCTTCTTCACAGTTCTGACAGAAATATGTTTTTTAAGATTTATTTATTATATATAAGTACACTGTAGTTGTCTTCAGACATACCAGAAGAGGGCATTAGATTCCATTACAGATGGTTGTGAGCCACCATGTGGTTGCTGGGAATTGAACTCAGGACCTCTGGGAGAGCAGACAGTGCTCTTAACCACTGAGCCATCTCTCCAGCCACCCAGAAATATGTTTTAATAAATGAATCTTGACTTAGCAATGGATAAATGTCTAACAAACAAATTGTACTAACAATTCCTTGAAGTACAAACTTCTGATTTCTTTGTAGACTCAGTTGTATCATGTGATGATTGTTTTGGACGCTGCCTTATGAGAAAATGTTTTGCTAAAGCAGACCCATGAAAGGATGTTTTACTGAGGCAGACACTGGAGAGGACCTGTGATATTCCAAAAGACTACAGGTAGAACCCAACAAGCAGTGAACAACACTTCATTATTTTGCCTTGAAACACGTTAGTCGTCTTCGTTGATGACACTCTTATATTTGTTCACATTGCAATGGGTTGCTTGTCTTCACAGATCTTCATTTGTTCTGACTTTGTACAGAGAAATAAAGAACTTCTCCTGGTATTCTAGCTGCTTCTTGCTGCTTCTGTGGTCCCATGCCAATTCAGCAAAGACTCGAGATTCTTTTTGGATTGAGCCTCTGCTACTAATTTGTGTTTGGTGCTTGCCAGTTGGACTGGAATGTCACCACTGGTTTGGGTTTGATGTTTTGCACTGGACTGCTGATATCCTGGCAAAGAAAACTGATATTGACCAAAGTACTTCAAAAGAACACATCCCTCTTGTCCTATTAACCAACTTTTATCCCCTACCTTTGCTCAGTGGGCTATAAAGGATGTTGAAGGATTTAAAAGCCCTTATTAAAATAGGTTTTGGAAGTGGTGGGGTCTAACATGGTTTAGGCATGACAAGGAACTCTGCTTCTAATATAGTAGAGTAAAATACAGGTGTTGATGTGCTAGAAATGTTATTTAAGGAGGTTAGCAAAATAGCAGCTACTGCCGATGGATGGTCAAATAAATAAAGGAGTCAACTGGCATTGCCTTTCAAGAACAGGATGCTAAAATCATAGGGAAAGCCATAGTTCAGGAATCAAATGCCCGATGCTTTAACTATGGTGAATTTGGCCCATTCCCAAGAAACTGTAAGGCTAGAAGATAAAGTTCAGAATTAACTCTGACGAATATGGTATTAGTAGAAGAGAACAAGCAGGTTTTGGCTACAATGAAACACAAAGGCTTCCAGAATATTGTAGACAGTGGGGAAAGAACAAACATTAGTCAAGAGACTGTAGATCCAAGAGAGTCATATGAGGTAATCTCCTGCCATTGGGAAACAAACAGAAAGACCTCTCAGTTAAAAACTCTGCCTCAAACAATACAAGCCAGAGAAGATACCAAGCAGACAAAAAAATCAAAACTACTTCTCATCGTATGCTACAGAAGGAAGTGCAGCTTTGGAGATGGCCATGGATGTGCCTCTTACACTGTCCCCAATAGTTGAATGTTGCAGGTTAACCACTGGTGTTTATGGCCCTCTACCCTCCAGAACAATAAGAATAATCTTGGAAAGAAGTGAATCAACTTCTCAATGATTTAGTATACATTTAGGTATAGTGCATGGGGATATCAAGGAAGAAATTAAAATGGCATCTGTGGAAAAGATGATGTATTAATGCAGGGGGTAGAGGTTCTCAGCTATTGACGTTTTCTAACATCCTTGGCAAGGCTACTCCAGTAGGAAGAACCAGGGCTTTGGGAGTACTGGGAAACAAGTGTTCTGGGAAACACGGTTAATGATCAGGGACCCAAATTAATGGTAGAATTAAATAATATTGACATACAAGGCTTGGTGGATACAGAAGCTGATGCTAGTATACTTTTCCAAAATCAAGACTGGCCATTTCAGGTTTACATACAGATCATAGGAATTGGTAAATTACCAGGAATAAGACAAAGGGTTGTGGGGATCAGAAGGGCAAACAGGGAAGTACAGACATTATGTGGCCGACCCAGTAATTTATGAGGAACAAATCTCTTACGACACTAGGGTATGCAAATTAATATTCTTGTGGGCTGGAGAGATGGCTCAGAGGTTAAGAGCATTGTCTGCTCTTTCAGATATCCTAAGTTTAATTCCAAGCAACAACATGGTGGCTCACAAACATCTATACTGAGATTTGGTGCCCTCCTCTGGCCTGCAGACATACATGCAGGCAGAATGCTGCAAACATAATAAAAAATTAAATATTTTTTTAAAAAATAGCCAGCTATGGCGCAAGAGGCGGCGGCAGCGGCGGCAGCAACACAGTAGCGGTTTCAGAGCGGTTGGGCTCGTGGCAAGCGGACCAGGTCGAGTCAGTGCGTTCGCGTGAGTGTGCGTTCGCCCGAGCTGGAATCGAAGCCTCTTAAAATGGCAGATGATTTGGACTTCGAGACAGGAGATGCAGGGGCCTCCACCACCTTCCCAATGCAGTGCTCAGCATTATGTAAGAATGGTTTTGTGGTGCTCAAGGGCCGGCCGTGTAAGATCGTCGAGATGTCTACTTCGAAGACTGGCAAGCAAGGCCATGCCAAGGTCCATTTGGTTGGTACTGATAATTTTACTGGGAAGAAATATGAAGATATCTGTCCATCGACTCATAGCACGGATGTCCCCAACATCAAAAGGAATGACTTCCAGCTGATTGGCATCAGGATGGGTACTGATCCCTACTCCAGGACAGTGGGGAGGTACCTGAGGGAGACCTTGGAAAGGAGATTGAGCAGAAGTATGACTGTGGAGAAGAGATCCTGAGCACAGTCTGTCCGCTATGACAGACGAGGCAGCTGTTGCAATCAAGGCCATGGGAAAATAACTGGCTTCCTGGGTGGTGGTGGTGAAAGCAGTGATCAGTGAGCCTACAGCTGCCCCTCTCCCAGCCATGGCTGGGCCCTTGGCTGGACTCCTATTAAATTTATTTGACGTTTTATATTGGCTTTCCTCACCCCTTCAAACTGTCGGAGAGACCCTGCCCTTCACCTAGCTCCCTTGGCCAGGCATGAGGGAGCCATGGCCTTGGTGAAGCTACCTGCCTCTTCTCTCGCAGCCCTGATGGGGGAAGGGAGTGGGCACTGCTTGTGGTTTAGGTTCCCCTCTCCCTTTTCCTTTTTAATTCAATTTGAAATCAGAAAGCTGTGGATTCTGGCAAATGGTCTTGTGCCTTTTATCCCACTCATCGAGATCTGGTACCCAGTTCTACATCGTCCTTCACCCCCAAGGACCACTGGGGACCAGCCCCCTTCCCTGCCTGTGTCTCTTACCAAACCCCTTTAGGGGTGGTCAGAAGAGGAGGGGGAAGGAGACACAATCCCTCGTGCATCTTGGAAGGCCTTGCCCCCATGGGCTTTACCCTTTCATGTGGGCTTGCTCCCTGACACATTGGTTAAAAACCAAACCTGAATAAAACTACAAGTTTAATATGAAAAAAATAGCCAGTTCTCTGTACCCAAATCCTGTAGGGGAGAGAGCTGGACTCTCAGAAGTGCGAAAATCCTGAGAGCTCAGAGGAGAACACCAATTCTGCTCACATTCCTGGCCCAAGAGGACCCACCTAGAGCCTTCTGGACACAGGAACCCAGAAATAGTCTAGGACAGGGCCCTTCTAGTTTCTGCCTGCCCCCAGAGCTGACCTGGTCCCACAGCTCTCTGTACCCAAATCATGTGGGGGAGAGAGCTGGACACTCAGAAGTATGGACAATCCTGAGAGCGCAGGGGAGACCACCACTTCTCTCCTGCCTAGAGCCCTCTGGACACAGGAACCTAGGAGCAGTCAGAAACAGGATCCTTCCAATCTCTGCCTGTGCCCAGAGCAGAAAGGCAGACTCCAGGAGCTCTGACAGACGTGAGAACAGAGGTAAGACCACCACTTCTGCTCCGAAAGAACTGCCTGGAGCCCTCAGAACACAGGAACCCAGGAGCAGTCTGGACAGGATCCATCCGGTTTGTTCCTGCTCCCTGAGCTGACAATGTGACATAGCTCTCTGTACCCGAATCCTGCTGAGAGAAAGCCAGTCTCCAGGAATGCAGAGAGACAGGTTTACAGGACAGTCAAGCTACTGTCAGAATAGCAAGACCAGCTAACACCGGAGAGAAGCAGATGTAGATAGGCAAAGGCAAGAACCTAAGCAACAGAAACCAGGGCTACGTGGCATCATCAGAACCCAGTTCCCCCACCACAGTGGACCCTGGATACCTCAACACATTGAAAGAGCAATATTTGGATTTAAAATCACATCTCATGATTATGATAGTGGACTTTAAGAAGGACATAAATAACTCTCTTAAAGAAATACAGGACAACACAGATAAACAAGTAGAAGTCCTTAAAGAGGCAACAAAAAAATCCCTTAAAGAATTACAGGAGGCACTCAATTGGCAGGTCCCGGACACCACCCAGACCTGAAGGGACCCCGTTAACAGCTCCCTGTACCCAAATCCTGTGGGAGGGAGAGCTAAACCTTCAGAGGGGCAGACATGCCTAGGAAGAGAGAAGAGACTACACTCAGCCCACATTTCTGACTCCAGAGGAAAGCACCTAACGACATCTGGGACCACTGTGCACCAGAGCCCCAGAAAAAGGCAGAACAAGCCCTTCTGCTTGCCGCCTTCACGGAGAGCTCAAAAGCAGCCTCCCAGGAGCAACTTCAGCCAAGGGACCAGAGGAAAGACCAACTTTTCTGCTCCAAGTGACCTGCCTGGTGGACTCAGGACACACGCCCACATGAACAGCTGAAGACCAGTAGACAGGAAAGACTACACACCAGAAACCAGAACTCTCTGTTCCCATAACAGGCTGAAAGAAAACAGGAAAACAGGTCTATAGCACTCCTGACACACAAGCCTACAGGATGGTCTAGCCATTCTCAGAAATAGCAGAACAAGGTAACACCAGAGACAACCTGATGGCAAGAGGCAAACGCAGGAACCCTAGCAACAGAAACCAAGACTATATGGCATCACCTAAGCCCAATTCTCCTACCAAAGCAAACACTGAATATCCAAACACACCAGAAAAGCAAGATCTTGATTTGTAAATCACATTTGACCATGATGATGGAGAACGTCAAGAAAGACATAAAGAACTCCCTTAGAGAAACACAGGAAAACATATACAAGTAGAAGCCTACAGAGAGGAATCACAAAAATCCATGAAAAAATTCCAGGAAAACACAACCAAACAGGTGAAGGAACTAAAAATGGAAATAGAAGCAGTAAAAAAGCACAAAGTGAGACAACCCTGGATATAGAAAACAAAAGGAAGAGACAAGGAGCTGTAGATACAAGCAACACCAAAAGAATACAAGAGATGGAAGAGAGAATCTCAGGAGCAGAAGATTCCATAGAAATCATTGACACAACTGTCAAAGATAATGTAAAATGGAAAAAGCTACTGGTCCAAAACATACATGAAATCGAGGACTCAATGAAAAGATCAAATCTAAGGATAATAGGTATAGAAGAGAGTGAAGACTCCCACCTCAAAGGACCAGTAAATATCTTCAACAAATTTATAGAAGAAAACTTTCCTAACCTAAAGAAAGAGATGCCCATAAACAAACAAGAAGCCTACAGAACTCCAAATAGATTGGACCAGAAAAGAAACTCCTCCCATCACATAATAGTCAAAACACCAAATGAGCAAAATAAAGAAAGAATATTAAAAGCAGTAAGGGAAAAAGGTCAAGTAACATATTAAGGCAGACCTATCAGAATTACACCAGACATCTCACCAGAGACTATGAAAGCCAGAAGATCCTGCACAGATGTCATACAGACCCTAAGAGAACACAAATGCCAGCCCAGGTTACTGTATCCAGCAAAACTCTCAACTAACATAGATGGAGAAACCAAGATATTCCATGACAAAACCAAATTTACACAATATCTTTCTACAAATCCAGCACTACAAAGGATAATAAATGGTAAAGCCCAACACAAGGAGGCAAGCTACACCCTAGAAAAAGCAAGAAGTTAATCATCTTGGCAACAAAACAGACAGAAGAAAAGCACACAAACATAACCTCATATCCAAATATGAATATAACAGGAAGCAATAATCACTATTCCTTAATATCGCTCAACATCAATGGCCTCAACTCTCCAATAAAAAGACATAGATTAACAAACTGGATATGCAATGAGGACCCTGCATTCTGCTGCCTACAGGAAACACAACTCAGAGAAAAAGACAGACACTACCTCAGAGTGAAAGGCTGGAAAACAACTTTCCAAGCAAATGTTCTGAAGAAGCAACCTGGAGTACCATTCTAATGTTGAATAAAATCAATTTCCAACCAAAAGTCATCAAAAAAGATAAGGAAGGACACTTCATATTCATCAAAGGAAAAATCCACCAAAATCAACTCTCAATCCTAAATATCTATGCTCCAAATACAAGGGCACCTACATACACAAAAGAAACCTTACTAAAGCTCAAAATACACATTGCACCTCACACAATAATAGTAGGAGATTTCAACACCCCACTCTCATCAATGGACAGATCATGGAAACAGAAATTAAATAGAGACATAGACAGACTAACAGAAGTCATGAACCAATAGACTTAACAGATATTTATAGAACATTCTATCCTAAAACAAAAGGATATACTGACTTCTCACAACCTCATGGTACTTTCTCCAAAATTAACCATATAATTGGTCAGAAAACAGGCCTCAACAGATACAGAAAGATAGAAATAGTGCCATGCGTCCTATCAGACCACAACGGGCTACAGCTGGTCGTCAATAACAATAAGGGAAGAATGCCCACATATACATGGAAGTTGAACAATGTTCTACTCAATCATAACCTGGTCAAGGAAGAAATAAAGAAAGAAATTAAAGACTTCTTAGAATTTAGTGAAAATGTAGGTACAATATACCCAAACAATGAAAGCTGTGCTAAGAGGAAAATGCATAGCTCTGAGTGCCTGAAGAAAGAAACAGGAGAGAGCATATATCAGCAACTTGAGAGCACACATAAAGCTCTGGAACAAAAAGAAGCAAATACACCCAGGAGGAGTAGAAGGCTGGAAATAATCAAACTCAGAGCTAAAATCAACCAAGTAGAAACAAAAAGGACTATACAAAGAATCAACAGAACCAAAAGTTGGGTCTTTGAGAAAATCAAGAAGATAGATAAACCCTTAGCCAGACTAACGAGGGGACACAGTGCGTCCAAATTAACAAAATCAGAAATGAAAAGGGAGACATAACTACAGAATCAGAGAAAATTCAAAAAATCATCAGATGCTACTACAAAAGTCTATATTCAACAAAACTTGAAAATCTGCAGGAAATGGACAATTTCCTAGACATATACCAGGTACCAAAGTTAAATCAGGAACAGATAAACCAGTTAAACAACCCGATAACTCCTAATGAAATAGAAGCAGTCATTAAAGGTCTCCCAACCAAAAAGAGCCCAAATCCAGACAGGTTCACTGCAGAATTCTATCAGACCTTCATAGAAGACCTCATACCAATACTATCCAAACTATTCCACAAAATTGAAACAGATGGAGAACTACCGAATTCCTTCTATAAACCCACAATTATTCTTATACCTAACCCACACAAAGACAAAACAAAGAAAGAGAACTTCAGACCAATTTCCCTTATGAATATCGACGCAAAAAGACTCAATTAAATTCTGGCAAACCGAATCCAAGAGCCCATAAAAAAATCATCCATCATGATCAACTAGGCTTCATCACAGGCATGCAGGGATGGTTTAATATACAGAAAACCATCAACGTGATCCACTATATAAACAAACTGAAAGATAAAAAACCACATAATCATTTCATTAGATGCTGAGAAACCGTTTGACAAAATTCAACATCCCTTCATGATAAAAGTCCTGTAAAGAATAGGAATTCAAGGCCCATACCTAAACATACTAAAAGCCATATACAGCAAACCAGTTGCTAACATTAAACTAAATGGAGAGAAACTTGAAGCAATCCCACTAAAATCAGGGACTAGACAAGGCTGCCCACGGGACTAGACAAGGCTGCCCACTCTCTCCCTACTTATACAATAAGTTCTTGAAGTTCTAGCCAGAGTAATCAGACAACAAAAGCAGATCAAAGGGATACAGATTGGAAAGGAAGAAGTAAAAATATCACTATTTGCAGATGATATGATAGTATATTTAAGTGATCCCAAAAGTTCCACCACAGAACTACTAAGCCTGATGAACAGCTTCAGCAAAGTGGCTGGGTATAAAATTAACTCAAACAAATCAGTAGCCTTCCTCTACACAAAAGAGAAACAAGCCGAGAAAGAAATTAGGGAAACGACACCCTTCATAATAGATCCAAATAATATAAAGTACCTCGGTGTGACTTTAACCAAGCAAGTAAAAGATCTGTACAATAAGAACTTCAAGACTCTGAAAAAGAAATTGAAGAAGACCTCAGAAGCTGGAAAGGGGGGTTGGGGAGTTAGCTCAGCGGTACAGTGCTTACCTAGGAAGCACAAGGCCCTGGGTTCAGTCCCCAGCTCCGGAAAAAAAAAAGAACCAAAAAAAAAAAAAAAGAAGAAGCTGGAAAGATCTCCCATGCTCATGGATTGGCAGGATTAATAGAGTAAAAATGGCCATTTTACCAAAAGCAATCTACAGATTCAATGCAATCCCCATCAAAATACCAATCCAATTCTTCAAAGAGTTAGACAGAACAATTTGCAAATTCATCTGGAATAACAAAAAAACCAGGATAGCTACAACTATCCTCAACAATAAAGGGACTTCAGGGGGAATCACTATCCCTGAACTCAAGCAGTATTACAGAGCAATAGTGATTAAAAACTGCAGGGTATTGGTACAGAGACAGACAGATAGACCAATGGAACAGAATTGAAGACCCAGAAATGAACCCACACACCTATGGTCACTTGATTTTTGACAAAGGAGCCAAAACTATCCAATGGAAAAAAGATAGCATTTTCAGCAAATGGTGCTGGTTCTACTGGAGGTCAACATGTAGAAGAATGCAGATCGATCCATGCTTATCACCCTGTACAAAGCTTAAGTCCAAGTGGATCAAGGACCTCCACATCAAACCAGATACACTCAATCTAATAGAAGAAAAAGTGGAGAAGAATCTCGAACACATGGGCACTGGAAAAAATTTCCTGAACAAAACACCAATGGCTTATGCTCTAAGATCAAGAATCGACAAATGGGATCTCATAAAACTGCAAAGCTTCTGTAAGGCAAAGGACACTGTGGTTAGGACAAAACGGTAACCAACAGATTGGGAAAAGGTCTTTACCAATCCTACAACAGATAGAGGGCTGATATCCAAAATATACAAAAACTCAAGAAGTTAGACTGCAGGGAGACAAATAACCCTATTAAAAAATGGAGCTAAACAAAGAATTCACAGCTGAGGAATGCCGAATGGCTGAGAAACACCTAAAGAAATGTTCAACATCTTTAGTCATAAGGGAAATGCAAATCAAAACAACCCTGAGATTTCACCTCATACCAATGAGAATGGCTAAGATCAAAAACTCAGGTCACAGCAAATGCTGGGGAGGATGCAGAGAAAGAGGAACACTCCTCCATTGTTGGTGAGATTGCAGACTGGTACAACCATTCTGGAAATCAGTCTGGAGGTTCCTCAGAAAATTGGACATTGAACTGCCTGAGGACCCAGCTATACCTCTCTTGGGCATATACCCAAAAGATGCCCCAACATATAACAAAGACACGTGCTCCACTATGTTCATAGCAGCCTTATTTATACTAGCCAGAAGCTGGAAAGAACCCAGATGCCCTTCAACAGAGGAATGGATACAGAAAATGTGGTACATCTACACAATGGAATATTACACAGCTATCAAAAACAATGACTGTATGAAATTCATAGGCAAAAGGTCGGAACTGGAAAATATCATCCTGAGTGAGGTAACCCAATCAGAGAAAAACACACATGGTATGCACTCATTGATAAGTTGCTATTAGCCCAAATGCTTGAATTAGCCTAGATGCACAGAACACATGAAACTCAAGACGGATGACCAAAATGTGAATATTTCACTCCTTTGTTAAAAGGGGAACAAGAATACCATTGGGAGGGAATAGGGAGGCAACATTTAGAACAGAGGCAGAAGGAACACCCATTCAGAGCCTGCCCCACATGTGGCCCATTACATATACAGCCACCAAACTAGATAAGATGGATGAAGCAAAGAAGTGCAGGCCGACAGGAACCAGATGTAGATCTCTCCTGAGAGACACAGCCAGAATACAGCAAATACATAGGCGAATGCCATCATTAAGCCACTGAACTGAGAATGGGACCCCCGTTGAAGGAATCAGAAAAAGGACTGAAAGAGTTTGAAGGGGCTTGAGACCCCATGTAAACACCAATGCCAACCAACCATAGCTTCCAGGGGCTAATTCATTACCCAAAGACTATACATAGACTGACCCTGGGCTCCAACCTCATAGGTAGCAATGAATAGCCTAGTAAGAGCACCAGTGGAAGGGGAAGCCCTTGGTTCTGCCAAGACTGAACCCCCAGTGAACATGATTGTTGGGAGGAGCACAGTAATGGGGGAAGGATGGGGAGGGGGACACCCATAGAGAAGGGGAGTCAGAGGGTTTAGGGGGATATTGTCCTGGAATCCAGGAAAGGGAATAACAATCGAAATGTAAATAAGAAATATCCAAGTTAATAAAGATGGAAAAAAAAAGAATTACAGGAAAACTAAGCCAAACAGGTAAGGAAATTGAACAAAACCATTCAGGATGTAAAAATGGAAATAGAAACAATAAAGAAATCACAAAAAGAGAAAACCCTGAAGAACCTAGGAAAGAGATCAGGAGTCACAGACACAAGCAATAACAACAGACTACAAGATATAGAAGAGAGAATCACAGGGGCAGAAGATACCATACATTGAAACAATAGTCACATAAAATGTAAAATACAAGAATATCCTAACCCAAAACATCCAGGAAATGCAGGACACAATAATACCATCAACCCTAAAGATAATAGGTATAGAGGAAAATGACTCCCAAATTAAAGGGCAAGTAAATATCTTCAACAAAATTATAGAAGAAAACTTTCCTAACCTAAAGAAAGTGGTACCCATAAACATACAAGAAACCTACAGAACTGCAAATAGATTGGACCAGAAAAGAAATTTCTCCCATCACATAATAGTCAAAACATCAAATACACAAAACAAAGAAAGAATATTAAAATCAGTAAGAGAAAAAGGTCAGGTAACATATAAAGGCAGACATATCAGAATTACACCAAACTTCTCACCACAGACTATGAAAGCCAAAAGATCATGGGCAGATGTCATACAGACCCAAAGAGAACACAAATGCCAGCTCAAGCTACTATAGCCACCAAACTCTCAATCAACATTGATTAAAAAACCAAGATATTCTGTGACAAAACCAAATATACACAATATCTTGCCACAAATACAGCCCTAAAAAGATAATAAATGGAAAATTCCAACCCAAAGAAAGAAAATACACAGTAGAAACAGCAAAAAAAAGTATCTTCTTGCAACAAATCCAAAAGAAGACACACAAATATAACTCTACCTCTAACAACAGGAAACAACAATCACTATTCCTTAATATCTCTTAATATTAGTGGACTCAATTCCTCAATTAAAAAAAACACAGACTAACAGACTGGATATCTAAAGAGGACTCAGAACTTTGCTGCATACAGGAAACACACCTCAGTGACAAAGACAGACACTACCTCAGAATAAAAGGCTAGAAAACAATTTTCCAAGCAAATGGTCTCAAGAAACAAGCTGGAGTAGCCATTCAAATATCCAGTAAAATCGACTTTCAGCCAAAAATTATCAAAATAGATAAGGAAGGACACTTCATATTCATCAAATGAAAAATTCACCCAGATGAACTCTCAATCCTGAATATCTATGCTCCAAATGCAAGGTAGCTACATTCATAAAAGAAACCTAACTAAAGCTCAAAGCACACATTGCACCTCACACAATAATAGTGGGAGGCTTCAACACCACACTCTCAGCAAAGGACAGATCATGAAAACAGAAACTAAACAGAAACACACAGAAAAGAAGAGAAGTTATGAATCAAATGAATTTAACAGATATCTATAGAACATTTCATCCTAAAACAAAAAGAGTATACCTTCTTCTCAGCACGTCATGGTACCTTTTTCAAAATTGACCATATAATCAGTCACAAAACAAGCCTCAACATATACAAGAAGATGGAAATAATATCATGTATCCTATCAGATAACCACAGACTATTCCTTCAATAGGCTGGTCTTCAATAACAACAAAAATGACAGAAAGCCCACATACACATGGAAGTTACACAACACTCTACTCAATGATAACTTGGTCAATGCAGAAAGAAAGACTCCTTAAAATTTAATGAAAATGAAGGCACAACAAACCCAAAATTATGGGATGCAGTGAAAGCAGTGCTAAGAGGAAAATGTATACCTCTGAGTGCCTCCAAAAAAAATTCGAGATAGCATACATTAACAGCTTGACAGCACACCTATAACAAAAAGAACAAAAAGAAGCAAATTCACATACAAGGAGTAGAGGGTAGAAAACAATCAAACTCAGAAGTGAAATCAACCAAGTAGAAACAAAAAGAACTATACAAAAAATCAAAAAAAAAAAAAAACAGGAGCTGGTTCTTTGAGAAAATCAACAAGACAGATAAACCCTTAGCGAGACTAACTAGAGGGCACATAGGAAGTAACAAAATGTTAACAAAATCAGAAATGAAAAGGGAGACATAACAACAGAATCTGAGTTAATTTAAATGATCATCAGATCCTACTACAAAAACCTATATTCAACAAAATTAGAAAATCTGGATGAAATGAACAATTTTCTAGACAAATACCAGGTACCAAATTTAAATCAGGATCAAATAAACCATCTAAACAGTCCCATAACTCCTAAAGAAATAGAAGCAGTTATTAAAAGTTTCCCAACCAAAAAAGCCCAGGACCAGATGAGTTTCATGGAGAATTCTATCAGACCTTCATAGAAGAACTAATACCAATACTGACCAAACTATTCCACAAAATAGAAATAGAATGAGCACTATCCAATTCCTTCTTTGAAGTCACAATTACATTTATACCTAAAACACACAAAAAACACTGCAAAGAAAGAGAATTTCAGACCAACTTCCCTGATGAATATCGATGGAAAAATACTCAATAAAATTCTGGCAAACTGAGTCCAAAAAACCTATCAAAACAATCATTCACCATGATCAAGTAGGCTTCATCCTGGGAATGCAAGGATGGTTCAATATACAGAAATCAATCAACGTAATCCACTATGTAAACAAACTGAGGAAAAAAGTCACATGACCATTTTATTAGATGCTGAGAAAGCATTTGACAAAATTCAACATCCCTTCATGATAAAAGTCCTGGAAAGAATAGGAATTCAAGGCCCATACCTAAACATACTAAAAGCCATATACAGCAAACCAGTAGCTAACATTAAACTAAATGGAGAGAAACTTGAAGCAATCCCACTAAAATCAGGGACTAGGCAAAGCTGCCCACTTTCTCCTTACTTATTCAATATAGTACTTGAAGTCCTAGCCAAAGCAGTAAGACAACAAAAAGAGGTCAAATGGATACAAGTTGGAAAGGAAGAAGTAAAAATATCACTATTTGCAGATTATATGATTGTATACTTAAGTGACCCCAAAAGTTCCACCAGAGAATGAATAAGCCTGATAAACAACTTCAGCAAAGTGCCTGGATATAAAATTAACTCAAACAAATCAGTAGCCTTCGTCTACTCAAAAAACCTGAGAAAGAAATGAAAGAGATGACACCATTCACAATAGTCAAAAATAATATAAAATACCTGGGTATGACTCTAACCAAGCAAGTAAAATATCTGCATGATAAGAACTTCAAGTCTCTGATAAAAGAAATTGAAGAAGATCTCAGAAGATGGAAGGATTTCCCATGCTCATGGATTAACAGGATTAATATTGTAAAAAATGGCCATCTTGCCAAAGGCAGTCTACAGGTTCAATGCAATTCCCATTAAAATTCCAACTCAATTATTCATAGAATTAGACAGAAAATGTGCAAATTCATTTGGAAAAGCTAAATACCCAGGAGAGTAAAAACTATTCTCTACAATGAAAGAATTTCTGAGGGAAATCACCATCCCTAACTTCAACAAGAGAAGATTCATAAATTTTGAAAAGCATATAAGTAGAACCCAACAGACAGTGAATGGCACTCTTGCATTGGATCACCCTGCAATGCTTTGCTGGTCTTCACAGATCTTCACTTGTCATGAATGTCTAGAGAGAAATGCACCAAAGAACTTCCTGTGGTATCCTGGATGCTTCTTGCTACTTCTGTAGACTTGTGCCAATTTGACAGAGCCTTGTGATGTCTTCAAGATCAAGTCACTGCTACTGATTCCTGTTTGGTGTTGGAATGGACTACCACTACTGATTTGTGTTGGATATTTTAGACTGGACTGCTGATATCCTGACAACAAAGATTGATATCACCCCAAAGACCTACTTCTAAACAAATCCACATCCCCCTTATCCTATTAACCATGTTTCTCCCCTACTTTTGATCAATGGACTAGAAGGGAGGTTGAAGAATTTAAGAACCCTTATTAAAGTAGGTTTCATGAAAAATCTAATCCTACAGTTCATGAGGTGTTCCATTTTAGACTGGGAACAGCAGGGCTAGAGCAGCAAATAATGTTACTGACAGTTACCTCAGGATGGCAAACAGCAGTGCCCAGCACTTAGTTCCACTACCCAGATCTGGTTACCATATACATGCCCTTCTACTCATCTAAGGCTGGGCTCAACTGGACTCTAGGGAAACAGAACCAAATTGCAAAAGTAGATATTCTCATACACACACACACACACACACACACACGCACGCACGCACGCACGCACGCACGCACGCACACACCACTAAAACAAAATAACAACAAATCCTGTCTAAAAAAAAAACAAAAAAAAACAAAAAATCAAATAAAGCAATAGTTTCTACCCTCTTCTATTGTTTTGGCCTGTGTGTCAACTGTGAGTCACCAGGACTTGTCACCAGCTTTTGGTGCCGCTTTTAGAAATATGGCATTTGTTAGTGGTCTCAGGCAAGGAAGTGGGTTCAGATAAGAATATTAGAAACAATCTGCACCCAAATCCCGTGGGAGGGAGAGCTAAACCTTCAGAGAGGCAGACAAGCCTGGGAAACCAGAAGAGACTGCTCCCTGCACACACATCTCGGACGCCAGAGGAAAAAGCCAAAGACCATCTGGAACCCTGGTGCACTGAAGCTCCCGGAAGGGGCGGCACAGGTCTTCCTGGTTGCTGCCGCTGCAGAGAGCCCCTGGGCAGCACCCCACGAGCGAACTTGAGCCTCGGGACCACAGGTAAGACCAAATTTTCTGCTGCAAGAAAGCTGCCTGGTGAGCTTGGGACACAGGGAAGCAGAATTTCTCTAGGACCGGGCACGTTCTGTGTTTACCGGAAGTCCCACACCCGCGGATCCCGGCCCGCAGCAGCTCTAAGCTCCCAGACCCGGTGAGAGAGAGACCCAACCGCCTGGTCAGGTGGGCACTCCTGAGGCTGCAGAGCGGAAGAGACCACCAACACTGCTCACCCCTGCCCACATCCCTGGCCCAAGAGGAAACTGTATAAGGCCTCTGGGCTCCCGTGGGGGAGGGCCCAGGAGCGGCAGGACCCCTGCCAGAGACACCTCCGGACCCTGAAGGAAACAGACCGGATAAACAGTTCTCTGCACCCAAATCCCGTGGGAGGGAGAGCTAAACCTTCAGAGAGGCAGACAAGCCTGGGAAACCAGAAGAGACTGCTCCCTGCACACACATCTAGGACGCCAGAGGAAAAAGCCAAAGACCATCTGGAACCCTGGTGCACTGAAGCTCCCGGAAGGGGCGGCACAGGTCTTCCTGGTTGCTGCCGCTGCAGAGAGCCCCTGGGCAGCACCCCACGAGCGAACTTGAGCCTCGGGACCACAGGTAAGACCAAATTTTCTGCTGCAAGAAAGCTGCCTGGTGAGCTTGGGACACAGGGAAGCAGAATTTCTCTAGGACCGGGCACGTTCTGTGTTTACCGGAAGTCCCACACCCGCGGATCCCGGCCCGCAGCAGCTCTAAGCTCCCAGACCCGGTGAGAGAGAGACCCAACCGCCTGGTCAGGTGGGCACTCCTGAGGCTGCAGAGCGGAAGAGACCACCAACACTGCTCACCCCTGCCCACATCCCTGGCCCAAGAGGAAACTGTATAAGGCCTCTGGGCTCCCGTGGGGGAGGGCCCAGGAGCGGCAGGACCCTTGCCAGAGACACCGCCGGACCCTGAAGGAAACAGACCGGATAAACATTTCTCTGCACCCAAATCCCGTGGGAGGGAGAGCTAAACCTTCAGAGAGGCAGACAAGCCTGGGAAACCAGAAGAGACTGCTCCCTACACACACATCTCGGACGCCAGAGGAAAAAGCCAAAGACCATCTGTTACCCTGGTGCACTGAAGCTCCCGGAAGGGGCAGCGCATATCTTCCTGGTTGCTGCCGCTGCAGAAAGCCCGTGGGCAGCACCCCACGAGCGAACTTGAGCCTCGGGACCACAGGTAAGACCAACTTTTCTGCTGCAAGAAAGCTGCCTGGTGAACTCAAGACACAGGCCCACAGGAACAGCTGAAGACCTGTAGAGAGGAAAAACTACACGCCCGAAAGCAGAACACTCTGTCCCCATAACTGACTGAAAGAGAGGAAAACAGGTCTACAGCACTCCTGACACACAGGCTTATAGGACAGTCTAGCCACTGTCAGAAATAGCAGAACAAAGTAACACTAGAGATAATCTGATGGCGAGAGGCAAGCGCAGGAACCCAAGCAACAGAAACCAAGACTACATGCCATCATCGGAGTCCAATTCTCCCACCAAAACAAACATGGAATATCCAAACACACCAGAAAAGCAAGATCTAGTTTCAAAATCATATTTGATCATGATGCTGGAGGACTTCAAGAAAGACATGAACACACTTAGGGAAACACAGGAAAACATTAATAAACAAGTAGAAGCCTACAGAGAGGAATCGCAAAAATCCCTGAAAGAATTCCAGGAAAACACAATCAAACAGTTGAAGGAATTAAAAATGGAAATAGAAGCAATCAAGAAAGAACACATGGAAACAACCCTGGATATAGAAAACCAAAAGAAGAGACAAGGAGCTGTAGATACAAGCTTCACCAACAGAATACAAGAGATGGAAGAGAGAATCTCAGGAGCAGAAGATTCCATAGAAATCATTGACTCAACTGTCAAAGATAATGTAAAGCGGAAAAAGCTACTGGTCCAAAACATACAGGAAATCCAGGATTCAATGAGAAGATCAAACCTAAGGATAATAGGTATAGAAGAGAGTGAAGACTCCCAGCTCAAAGGACCAGTAAATATCTTCAACAAAATCATAGAAGAAAACTTCCCTAACCTAAAAAAAGAGATACCCATAGACATACAAGAAGCCTACAGAACTCCAAATAGATTGGACCAGAAAAGAATCACCTCCCGTCACATAATTGTCAAAACACCAAACGCACAAAATAAAGAAAGAATATTAAAAGCAGTAAGGGAAAAAGGTCAAGTAACATATAAAGGGAGACCTATCAGAATCACACCAGACTTCTCGCCAGAAACTATGAAGGCCAGAAGATCCTGGACTGATGTCATACAGACCCTAAGAGAACACAAATGCCAGCCCAGGTTACTGTATCCAGCAAAACTCTCAATTAACATTGATGGAGAAACCAAGATATTCCATGACAAAACCAAATTTACACAATATCTTTCTACAAATCCAGCACTACAAAGGATAATAAATGGTAAACCCAACATAAGGAGGCAAGCTATACCCTAGAAGAAGCAAGAAACTAATCGTCTTGGCAACAAAACAAAGAGAATGAAAGCACACAAACATAACCTCACATCCAAATATGAATATAACGGGAAGCAATAATCACTATTCCTTAATATCTCTCAATATCAATGGCCTCAACTCCCCAATAAAAAGACATAGATTAACAAACTGGATACGCAATGAGGACCCTGCATTCTGCTGCCTACAGGAAACACACCTCAGAGACAAAGACAGACACTACCTCAGAGTGAAAGGCTGGAAAACAACTTTCCAAGCAAATGGTCAGAAGAAGCAAGCTGGAGTAGCCATTCTAATATCAAATAAAATCAATTTTCAATTAAAAGTCATCAAAAAAGATAAGGAAGGACACTTCATATTCATCAAAGGAAAAATCAACCAAGATGAACTCTCAATCCTAAATATCTATGCCCCAAATACAAGGGCACCTACATACATAAAAGAAACCTTACTAAAGCTTAAAACACACATTGCACCTCACATAATAATAGTGGGAGATTTCAACACCCCACTCTCATCAATGGACAGATCATGGAAACAGAAATCAAAAAGTGATGTCCACAGACTAAGAGAAGTCATGAGCCAAATGGACTTAACGGATATTTATAGAACATTCTATCCTAAAGCAAAAGGATATACCTTCTTCTCAGCTCCTCATGGTACTTTCTCCAAAATTGACCATATAATTGGTCAAAAAACGGGCCTCAACAGGTACAGAAAGATAGAAATAATCCCATGCGTGCTATCAGACCACCACGGCCTAAAACTGGTCTTCAATAACAATAAGGAAAGAATGCCCACATATACGTGGAAATTGAACAATGCTCTACTCAATGATAACCTGGTCAAGGAAGAAATAAAGAAAGAAATTAAAAACTTTTTAGAATTTAATGAAAATGAAGATACAACATACTCAAACTTATGGGACACAATGAAAGCTGTGCTAAGAGGAAAACTCATAGCGCTGAGTGCCTGCAGAAAGAAACAGGAAAGAGCATATGTCAGCAGCTTGACAGCACACCTAAAAGCTCTAGAACAAAAAGAAGCAAATACACCCAGGAGGAGTAGAAGGCAGGAAATAATCAAACTCAGAGCTGAAATCAACCAAGTAGAAACAAAAAGGACCATAGAAAGAATCAACAGAACCAAAAGTTGGTTCTTTGAGAAAATCAACAAGATAGATAAACCCTTAGCCAGACTAACGAGAGGACACAGAGAGTGTGTCCAAATTAACAAAATCAGAAATGAAAAGGGAGACATAACTACAGATTCAGAGGAAATTCAAAAAATCATCAGATCTTACTATAAAAACCTATATTCAACAAAATTTGAAAATCTTCAGGAAATGGACAATTTCCTAGACAGATACCAGGTATCGAAGTTAAATCAGGAACAGATAAACCAGTTAAACAACCCCATAACTCCTAAGGAAATAGAAGCAGTCATTAAAGGTCTCCCAACCAAAAAGAGCCCAGGTCCAGACGGGTTTAGTGCAGAATTCTATCAAACCTTCATAGAAGACCTCATACCAATATTATCCAAACTATTCCACAAAATTGAAACAGATGGAGCCCTACCGAATTCCTTCTACGAAGCCACAATTACTCTTATACCTAAACCACACAAAGACACAACAAAGAAAGAGAACTTCAGACCAATTTCCCTTATGAATATCGACGCAAAAATACTCAATAAAATTCTGGCAAACCGAATTCAAGAGCACATCAAAACAATCATCCACCATGATCAAGTAGGCTTCATCCCAGGCATGCAGGGATGGTTTAATATACGGAAAACCATCAACGTGATCCATTATATAAACAAACTGAAAGAACAGAAACACATGATCATTTCATTAGATGCTGAGAAAGCATTTGACAAAATTCAACACCCCTTCATGATAAAAGTCCTGGAAAGAATAGGAATTCAAGGCCCATACCTAAACATAGTAAAAGCCATATACAGCAAACCAGTTGCTAACATTAAACTAAATGGAGAGAAACTTGAAGCAATCCCACTAAAATCAGGGACTAGACAAGGCTGCCCACTCTCTCCCTACTTATTCAATAGAGTTCTTGAAGTTCTAGCCAGAGCAATCAGACAACAAAAGGAGATCAAAGGGATACAGATCGGAAAAGAAGAGGTCAAAATATCACTATTTGCAGATGACATGATAGTGTATTTAAGTGATCCCAAAAGTTCCACCAGAGAACTACTAAAGCTGATAAACAACTTCAGCAAAGTGGCTGGGTATAAAATTAACTCAAATAAATCAGTAGCCTTCCTCAACACAAAAGAGAAACAAGCCGAGAAAGAAATTAGGGAAACGACACCCTTCATAATAGACCCAAATAATATAAAGTACCTCGGTGTGACTTTAACCAAGCAAGTAAAAGATCTGTACAATAAGAACTTCAAGACACTGAGGAAAGAAATTGAAGAAGACCTCAGAAGATGGAAAGATCTCCCATGCTCATGGATTGGCAGGATTAATATAGTAAAAATGGCCATTTTACCAAAAGCAATCTACAGATTCAATGCAATCCCCATCAAAATACCAATCCAATTCTTCAAAGAGTTAGACAGAACAATTTGCAAATTCATCTGGAATAACAAAAAACCCAGGATAGCTACAGCTATCCTCAACAATAAAAGGACTTCAGGGGGAATCACTATCCCTGAACTCAAGCAGTATTACAGAGCAATAGTGATAAAAACTGCATGGTATTGGTACAGGGACAGACAGATAGACCAATGGAATAGAATTGAAGACCCAGAAATGAACCCACACACCTATGGTCACTTGATTTTTGACAAAGGAGCCAAAACCATCCAATGGAAAAAAGATAGCATTTTCAGCAAATGGTGCTGGTTCAACTGGAGGGCAACATGTAGAAGAATGCAGATCGATCCATGCTTATCACCCTGTACAAAGCTTAAGTCCAAGTGGATCAAGGACCTCCACATCAAACCAGACACACTCAAACTAATAGAAGAAAAACTAGGGAAACATCTGGAACACATGGGCACTGGAAAAAATTTCCTGAACAAAACACCAATGGCTTATGCTCTAAGATCAAGAATCGACAAATGGGATCTCATAAAACTGCAAAGCTTCTGTAAGGCAAAGGAAACTGTGGTTAGGACAAAACGGCAACCAACAGATTGGGAAAAGATCTTTACCAATCCTACAACAGATAGAGGCCTTATATCCAAAATATACAAAGAACTCAAGAAGTTAGACCGCAGGGAAACAAATAACCCTATTAAATAATGGGGTTCAGAGCTAAACAAAGAATTCACAGCTGAGGAATGCCGAATGGCTGAGAAACACCTAAAGAAATGTTCAACATCTTTAGTCATAACGGAAATGCAAATCAAAACAACCCTGAGATTTCACCTCACACCAGTGCGATTGGCTAAGATCAAAAACTCAGGTGACAGCAGATGCTGGCGAGGATGTGGAGAAAGAGGAACACTCCTCCATTGTTGGTGGGATTGCAGACTGGTAAAACCATTCTGGAAATCAGTCTGGAGGTTCCTCAGAAAATTGGACATTGAACTCCCTGAGGATCCAGCTATACCTCTCTTGGGCATATACCCAAAAGATGCCTCAACATATAAAAGAGACACGTGCTCCACTATGTTCATCGCAGCCTTATTTATAATAGCCAGAAAATGGAAAGAACCCAGATGCCCTCAACAGAGGAATGGATACAGAAAATGTGGTACATCTACACAATGGAATGTTACTCAGCTATCAAAAACAACGAGTTTATGAAATTCGTAGGCAAATGGTTGGAACTGGAAAATATCATCCTGAGTGAGCTAACCCAATCACAGAAAGACATACATGGTATGCACTCATTGATAAGTGGCTATTAGCCCAAATGCTTGAATTACCCTAGATCCCTAGAACAAACGAAACTCAAGACGGATGATCAAAATGTGAATGCTTCACTCCTTCTTTAAATGAGGAAAAAGAATACCCTTGGCAGGGAAGGGAGAGGCAAAGATTAAAACAGAGACTTAAGGAACACCCATTTAGAGCCTGCCCCACATGTGGCCCATACATATACAGCCACCCAATTAGACAAGATGGATGAAGCAAAGAAGTGCAGACCGACAGGAGCCGGATGTAGATCGCTCCTGAGAGACACAGCCAGAATACAGCAAACACAGAGGCGAATGCCAGCAGCAAACCACTGAACTGAGAATAGGTCCCCTATTGAAGGAATCAGAGAAAGAACTGGAAGAGCTTGAAGGGGCTCGAGACCCCAAAAGTACAACAATGCCAAGAAACCAGAGCTTCCAGGGACTAAGCCACTACCTAAAGACTATACATGGACTGACCCTGGACTCTGACCCCATAGGTAGCAATGAATATCCTAGTAAGAGCACCAGTGGAAGGGGAAGCCCTGGGTCCTGCTAAGACTGAACCCCCAGTGAACTAGTATGGGGGGAGGGCGGCAATGGGGGGAGGGTTGGGAGGGGAACACCCATAAGGAAGGGGAGGGGGGAGGGGGATGTTTGCCCGGAAACCGGGAAAGGGAATAACACTCGAAATGTATATAAGAAATACTCAAGTTAATAAAAAAAAAGAAAAAAAAAGAATATTAGAAACAGAGACCATGGGGCTTTTTTTACTTCTTTGCCCAACTGCTACCTTAATTGACCTCTTTGCTTAACTACTATCTTGTGTGATCTTTGTTTGATTACTTTGTCTTTGTTCTAAGAACTGACCATGTTTTTTAGATGTACCTAGAATGATATAAAAGCAGGCTGGAGATAAATAAAGCTACTTCAGCCTCAGTACAGGCTGGAGTCATATTATAATTTTCTCTGTTTTTCTTTTTCAGTCCTCACTCCCTCGGTTGAGACCCTGTCGACTGACTGAGCTGGCTTGGTCAACCAAGCTGGGTCTCATTCCCATGTTTCATCGTCTCTCCCTGGGTCTCCCCATGCACGGTCTGCTACAGAGCAGACTGTACAGGAGAGAGTCAGCGGACAAAAAGGCTCACTCCCACAGCACATCTTCCCTTTGTAAATCATGTGGCCAAAGTCAACAAGGTCCACATTCCCTCAGGAAGGACAATGATTGGTCAGAAGCCACAACAGATGTGTAAACATTATTTTACAGGGGAGTGAATGGTAGAGGCCTGTATGTCAGTTTATTACAAAAGCTAACAACAGCAGTGCATCTGAGAAACTAGAGACCTGGATTGCATTGATTACATTTTGCAAGTCTTTTGAAACAGGAACTCATAAAACAGAAGTGTCTTCAAGCTTTCAATGTAACTGGGCCAGCATAAACTCAATCATTCCATATTTACCTTCTGAATTCTGGAATTACATGTATGAGTTACCACACATTGTTTTAAGACAAACACCAAGGGCTCATGATATGGCACATGCTTACAATCCCAGCAATCAGTTTGCTAAGGGAAGAGAATTATTGATTAATTTAAGGGCAGCCTGAATCCATGGCAAAATCCAAGTATGAAGGAGGTGGAGAGAGAAAGTAATATTATCAGAAGATAATTATAAAGGTGGGCTGGAATGTAAGTCATGAGTAGAGTACCTAGCACACCTAGTGGCTGGTTCATCCAGGTTCTGGATAAAACAATGATAGTATAGAGGACACAGCACAGCCTAGAGGTTGGGCAATGCCAGGATTTCACTCAGTCAACCAGGCTTAACTGCTCTTCCTGGTTTCATATCTCATTACAATTAAAATATTAGATAGGGGATGGAGGGCCTGCTCAGTGGGCAGAGCACTTGCTGCTCTTACAACTGTGGGTTCAATTTCCAGGTCCCACAGGGTAGCTCACAGCTGCCTGGAACTCTAGCTCCATGTCTCCATGGGCCCAAGGCACATGGTGCACATACATGCATCCAAGCATAACACTTGCACAAATAAAATAAATAAATTCCCCTGAAATGTTTTGTTCAACATAAATAAAAATGTTAGATGAAAATGTAAGTAGACAATAAAATATATTCCATGTGCAGAATTATATTGGGACAGTAAAAGAGAGTTCAAATCTGGGACCAGTTGCAAATTTTAAGTGATGCCTTCCTTTTCTTTTGCCTCTGTTTCAAATATTCCAAGAAGGAACATATGATATACATTGACACATCTCACACAAACATCATCCTCCTCAAAGAAACATGATTTGGAGAAGTTTTAAGTGCATCACAAAGTCTTAAATGATATATGGTAAAACAGACACGAGTAACAGTGTTTGTGCTAAAAAAGGAGGAGTTTGACAAAGGACACGAGTCAGGTGGCTTGGAGAAGGGATTTTAGAAATGTTTCTCCTTTCCTCGTCATACATGTCTTCATTTTCTTTAACAACAACAAAAGAAAGCCAATCTCAGGATCTGTGCAGAGGGCAGGCGATGGCTCTCAGAGGCGGACCCTAGGGTCCAGGGCTCGCCTTGCTGCCCACAGCTTGAAAGCAAGCAAAGGTTCAGGCTATACTTTGTTTCCCTATTGTGGTAAACTTTCTCAGCTACCTATACTAGTTATCTCAAAGACTTATAAGCTGTCTAGCTTCTGGAACTTCCTCTTTATGTCCTTCACAGCCTGATCTATAAATGCCATAGTCAATGTGGCCCTATGTTCCTCAGAGCTAGGATCATAGAGTGTATATTGACAGAAAGCCTACATAAGTCATTCTAGGAAGGCAGAAGGTGTCTCATCAGGGCCCTGCTGAACCTCTCTTACCTTAGTCAAATCAGTGGGTCATTTTGCTGCACACTTGAGACCTGCCAAAAGAGTCTGGTGGTAAACTTTCCAGCACTCCTTACCTGCTGCCTCATTGTAGTCCCAGTTATGCTTCCTAAAGGGGAATCCCTCATCTATGTCAGCAGGGTTCTGGGTTGGGGCCCCATTATTCCCTAGGATATTCTTCCTGTCCTCCAGGAGAATTCATTCCTTCTCCTTGGTGGTAAAAATAACTTGTAAAAGCTGCTGACAGTCCTTCCAAGACTGTGAAAAGAATGGACTCTACTACATTAGTGAGGCCCTTGGGTTTATCTGAAAAGGGTGGGTGCTGAGCTTTCCAGTTATAGAGATGAGAGGTGGAAAAGGGCCAGTATTACATGCCCTGATTCCCTGTTGTATCTGCAGGCCCAAAGGCCTGCTGGGGGAGGGCCACAGTGGTGTCAGGGGACACAGCTCTGACACCCTCATGGAAGGACCTGTGTCCTCCTCTGGGGGGCATGAGTAAAGGGCACAGAGCCAGGATCCGTAGAGCCTCAGCCTCTGCTTGGGGCTCCTGCAGTGCACTCACGGCAAGAGCAGGTGGATACGGGGTAGGGAGATCAAGTAGGAGAAGATCTGCAGTTCCCGATTCCTGGAGAACTTCTATCTTCTTCCCTGAGCCAGACAGTGGCTCAGGCTGAGTCTTAAATGTCAGAACCCTGTTAGGGAGAAAAGAGTGGATCCACACAGTGGTGCTAGTCATAAGCTCTTTCCAGACAATTATATAGGAGACTTGATCTGGATGACCGGCAGATCCAGATCCAAGCCCCAGGATCTTACGCTTGATTGACATGATTATGGGAAGATCAAATGTCCCTTCCTGGGGCCAATTGACCCCAACAACTGGCTACTCAAATACACACGGGTCTGGAGCTCCTTGTTCTTTATGTCTACTAACAAATTGTATGCACATCTATGGACCTCATCCCGATGCTCCAGGACCAGACCTGGAGAAATGGTAGAAAGTTTCTGTCCCATGTCTAAAACTTTCATCAGTCCAAGTCCAAGAACACAAAGAAGAATAATTAACACACAGACAGACCACTCACCCCCTCCATGGGTGAAACAGACATTACCTGGTGACTTGGCCAGTTCACACTGGTCCAGAGTCTGCCAATTCTGGTGACGCAGCCAGCTCACATTCTCCGAGCCTTCCTGATGTTTACAAGCACAAGCCAAAAGACAAAACAGAGGAGACACAGACAACTGTGGTACCTGCTCAAGGCATTTCCTCCAATTCACCAACCTCCTGTGGGTCACCCGACAAGAGGTGAGCTCCCTAGACAACACACCAAATGTGAGGTTCTAGTTGAACCTCTACCAAGACCCCTTGAATGAGACTCATGGAGATGGTGATTGATGCAAAAGCAAGAGGAGGTTTATTGTTCCAGCATATTGGGGTTGGCCTGCTTCGAGAGGGAGACAACTCTAAGAAGACTCTAACAGGGAGTTATATCCCTTTGATACGGGCATATTTCAAACAATAAGGGCAGAATTCAAACAATAGTAAATAGGCCAGGTACTATTGGTAGGGCAAAGTGACCTTCAAACTGACTCATGGTCAGTGGACCATTCAGGACTTTCTAAGAGGGTCAGATGGAGAGTCAAAAGTGGCTTTGTTTGACTATTTGGCTTATAGTTGTTCCAGGAACTAAACTAGTTCTACCATTCCTGGAAGGGAAGGTTCTTTGCGCTCAGAGGTTTGTGGTGGAATTTTCCCACTGGCCTTAGATTGACCCCAACTCTGGCTGCTTCAGTTTTTGTCACAGGCCTGAGTTCATAGGTGCAGCAGACCTAGCAAAGTCAACATGCGGGTCACCAGAAGCTGGGTTTGTTACAAAACCTATGTATGACCCACACAGAGACCCTTCGAGAAATCGCATCTCAACCAGGAGCTAAAGTTGATTGGAGCGTATGGACTCTGGGACAAACTCGAGATGTGGAAGGTCAAATTTACCCTGACAAAGATCCGTCAGGCTGCCCAGGAGCTGTTGACGCTAGATGAGAAGGATCCTCGGCGTCTGTTTGAAGGCAACACTCTCCTGAGGCGACTTGTTCACATTGGGATGCTGGATGAGGACATTATGAAGCTGGATTACAACCTGGGCCTGAAGATTGAGGATTTCTTGGAAAGACAGCTGCAGGCCTAGGTCTTTAAGCTGGACCTGGCCAAATCTATTCACCATGTCCATGTGCTCAAACACCAACATCACATCAGGGTCTGCAAGCAGGTGGTGAACATCCCATCCTTCATTGTTCATCTGGAGTCCCAGGAGCACATTGACTTTGCCCTCCATTCTCCTTATGGTGGTGGGTGCCCAGGCAGAGTGAAGAGGAAGAATGCCAGGGTAGTGCTGGAGCTGGTGATTATGAGGAAGAGGACTAATTAATACCTTGTTGCACTGGAGGATTGCCTAGTTTTCTGTTGACAAATAAAATAGAATTGATATTTGGAAAAGAAAGATTCATCCTTATACTTCTGCTCCTCTAGAACCACTCCAGTACAAACTTCTATATTAGTCAGGGTTCTCTAGAGTCACAGAACTTATGGGAAGTCTCTATAGAGTAAGAGAATTTGTTGATGATTTACAGTCTGTAGTCTAACTCCCCAACAATGGTCGACAGCAGCTGTGAATGGAAGTTCAAGGATCTAGTAGTTGCTCAGTCCCACAAGGCAGGCAAGCAAAGAGAAAGGATCTTTCTTCTTCCAATGTCCTTATATCAGTCTCCAGCAGAAGGTGTGTCCCAGACTAAAGGTGTGTACCACCATGCCTGGATCTGGGACTTGCTTTGTCCCAGAGAATCTTTAACTCAGAGATCTCCTTGACTTTGTCTATTGGGATTCATAACCACTATGCCTCCAGATCTCCATGACAAGATCCAGGTCAGAAACTTGTATCTCTGAGCCTCAATATCAGGATGACAGGAGAGTCTTCCAATTCTGAATTGTAGTTCATTCCAGATATAGTCAAGTTGATAACCATGAATAGCCTCTACACAGAGGAAGAAGTACATAGGGGTGTGCAGGCATGAGTCTGTGCCAATGACCAGGATGATGAGCATATATCCCAGGACAGTGACCAGGTACATGGTGAGGAAGAGCAGGAAGAGGAGCTGCTGCTGCTGGGGCTGCCTGGAGAGTCCCAGGAGGAGGAACTCAGAGACACTGGATTGGTTGGTGCCTCCCATTGAACTATGAGCAGGCAAAGATGTACTTGGGGATACTGGTGAGGACTGGAAGATTAAAATAACAGAGAAATAGGTCAGAGGAGCTAGTGCAAGCGTGAGCATTCTGCCCAGTGCAGTGACTTAACTTCTTCATTAGTGCAGTCTGATAGCTTGTTTATGTGTTGTGTGTCCCATGTCAGGAAGACATGGGACAGGTTATGACAGCTCCTGTTGGTGGGTTCCTGGTCAGCCATGTGTGCCTCTTGTTCTTTGAGACAGGGTCTCCCTTGTTATCCAGGGTAACCTAGAATTCTCCTGACTTTGGCTCCCAAGTTCATTGGGAGATGACAACAATGCCTGACCATCTATGTTTTTAAAAGCATGGTTTTTAAGAACCATAGGCTCAAGAATTGGAGGAGAATTAGATGGGAGGATTCAGTGGTCCATGCCTGGAATCCCAGTGTGCAGAAAGCAGAAGTGCAGGACCAGAGTTCAAGGTTCAAGAGTTCAGAGTTCAAGCTGAAGGGCCAATCTGAGAGCAGCCTAAGCTATATCCAGTTTCTTATAAATGCCTATCAATGGATGAATGGACAAATAAATTATAGTTGTATTTATACACACAGTGTTTATTAAAATATGTGAACCAAATGAGATCATTTGAAGGAGAATAGAGAGAAAAATTTTAATGTAGTAAGTCAAATATGCTAGACTCAAAAAAACCTGAATTTCTTTGTTTGTTTGTTTGTATATAGACAAGGTTTCTTTCTATAGTTCAGGATGTCCCAGAACTGGGTATGTAGACCAGGCTCACCTTGAACTCACTGAGATTCTCTGCCTGCTAAGTTCTGAGATTAAAAGTGTGTGTAGCTACCACAACCCAGTTACATTTCTTTTTAAATGGAGAAATATGGGTTAAAAACAAAAACAAAACTTGATTAATTAATAAGGCCAGGTATGGTGATGGACACATTTAATCTCAGTACTCCAGAGGCAGAGACAAGTAGATTTCTGTTAGTTTGATGCTTGGCTGATCAATATAGAGTCTAGGACAGCCAGAGCTATAGAGAGAAAATCTATCTTTTTTAAATGAATTAATTCTATTACTTTTAATAATAATGTATAATAATTTCTTAAAAACCTTAAAGTAGAAGGGGACCTACTTCAAGTGACAGGGAGAGCAGAGGGGATGGAAATGGTAGTGAAATATGAAATGATTTGCTTGTAATCAAAGTATATTTTCTACATGAGTAAAAATGGCATCATAAGGGATAGAGAGATGGTTCAGTGGTTGAGAGCACTGATGGCTCTTTCAGAGGTCCAGAGTTCAATTCCCAGCAACCACATGGTGGCTCACAGCCATCTGTAATGGGATTCAATGCCTTCTTCTGGTGTGTCAACAACAGATAAACAAATATTCAGATAAAAGAGTACTCGGACAAATAAAATAATAATTCTTTTTAAACAATGCCATCATGAAGCCATTATTTTGTACAAGTAATCTAAATTAACAATAAAAGTAAAACAGCAAAAAATATACCAACCCCCAATAGCCAGTGCTATGGAATCCTCAACATCATTAGTCATTCTGCTTTGGAGAAAATATGAGCTCTCCATCCTCTATACTCTGAACCAATAGCATTTTACTGACCTGTTTGCTCTGCAGACCAAATTGGCCTCATCCAAAACCACTCCCAGGGTGAAATGACAATGTGCTGTGCTCTACACTTCTGTCTACAAAGCTCACCTACGAGTCCTAAGCCGGGACTTCCTGGCAAAGTGCTCTGAGCTGCACTTACAAAATTAACTCGGAGGGTGATGAGAATGTGTGGACAGAAACTTGGCCAACATGGACTACCCACAGTCAGATGCCAGAACCTGACAAAACCAATGCTGGATACAATGGGTAATTACAGAGAATGGCCAGTGACCTCAAGACTGTTTCCCTGGCTCTACTTACAACAAAGGGGCATCCCTAGAAGGCCTCACCTCCAATATGCACTTAGTTACTGATGAAGTCCTTCTGACCTGAGTTTAGGGCAAATGGCAGTCCTCGATGTCACCAGAAGAGTTGGGAGGGGATTGCTATTAGGAATGTCACTGTATATGGGAGCCCTGGAGCTGGGACTCAGCCCTTAGAACAAAAAGAACATCTGGGAGAGTCACAGGGCAAACTCTTCAGAGGGTTCCCATGGCCACTAGGGCCATCATCCCTGAGAGCCTCGTTAGACACAAGCAGAGAGCAATTTGTCCTTTCTCCTTCTTGGGCTCTTTGGGGTCCTAGACCAGTAATAACAACCTGTGACCTGAGTCATACAGTTTCTGTCTTAAGATGCAGTAACAACACTGAAAATGGTGGAAGATTGAGAGTGGCTACAGGCAATACTCTTCTGTTACAAGAAAACTCAGAATTCAACATTTTCTCCTATACCCACCCAGTCGAACTTAATGACATTGTTGAGAAATATGATGCCATGTAAGAAGGAAGGGACTGATTGTTTCAGAATTCTTGCCACTTACAAGATTATTTGTGATTAAAAGAAATGAGGTATTTCCAAAACTAAACCTGACCGATTATTCCTAACTGGCTTCTTGGTTATTAGTTTTACATTTTAAAATTGGTTATAATCTATTATCTCAGTCCTCTTTTAATATTTGCCAATTCCAACTTTATTAAAGTTTTTATAAAATGCAGGCACCCAAACTTATTAAAATTTCATAAGAGGGGAAGCCCTGGGTCCTGCTAAGACTGAACCCCCAGTGAACTAGACTATGGGGGGAGGGCGGCAATGGGGGGAGGGTTGGGAGGGGAACACCCATAAGGAAGGGGAGGGGGGAGGGGGATTTTGCCCGGAAACCGGGAAAGGGAATAACACTTGAAATGTATATAAGAAATACTCAAGTTAATTAAAAAAGAAAAAAAAGAAAAAAATTTCATAAGGCAAACTTTTTTAATATAAAAGATAGCTATTCTGAAAATGCAAGCTATTTCTATTTGACTTGAAATGTTTAATCATATATGTGCATGTGTGGTACTTTATGCTATTTTCTGAGCTCCTTGAGTATCGGATATCTTTTAAAAGGAAGAAGATACAAGCTGGGTTTTTGTATTCACGAAGAGTTTTAGTATAGAACAAGGGAGAGAGAGAGAGAGAGAGAGAGAGAGAGAGAGAGAGAGAGAGACGGTTTAAGTATTTGTATTTCTGTATGAAATTACCAAAGAATAAATAAAAATGAAAAACTGTGTTTCAATGAAGTTGTTGGTTTAAAATATACAAGAGGGTAAATATTTTTCAGAAATTCTCTACCCCCTTAAGCTTTTTTCGATTCAAAAATCCAGCAAAATATAAATAGTTATGCATCCTAACTATCTAGTGAATAGAAAGACTCTTACAGTTGTGTGACATTTATGGAATCGGCTTATCATAATTTTAGTCAACTGTTTTACTTCACTGGATAACAGAAAAACTTAAATTCAGGCATCATATGTGAAAAGCTTTTGACATACTTGAACATTGCAAATTAATTTTTCTCCAACAAACAATGTTCTTACATTGTATTAATCATTTTAATATATCAGAATATGTGCAAAGATCTTATAATTACAATATTATTTGATTAAAGATGTTAAAGATAGCCACGAGCAGACTTGAGCCTCGGGACCACAGGTAGGACAAACTTTTCTGCTGCAGGCGACCTGACTGGTGGCCTCCGGACACACAGAGGCAAGGTTCCTCTGGGACTGGACACTTGCGGTTTTTAGCAGGAGTCCCAATCTCACGCTCCCTGCCTCTAGCTCACTGCTCCCAGACACCGTGGGAGAGAGAGCTCACCGCTGAGACAGGTGGGCACTTCTGAGACTGAAGAGCAGAGGAGACCACCAACACTGCCCACCCCTGCCCACATCCCTGGCCCAAGAGGAAACTGTATACGGCCTCTGGGTTCCCTTGGATAAGGGCACAGGAGCAGGAAACCCGCTGCGTCTGAGACACCGCCGGAACCTGAAGGGACCGACCAGAAAAACAGTTCTCTGCACCCAAATCCAGTGGGATGGAGAGCTGGGCCTTCAGAGAGGCAGACAGGCCTGGAAAACCAGAGGACACTACACTCTGTCCACATCTCTGACTCCAGAGGAAAACATCAAACGCCATCTGGAACCCTGGTGCACAGAAGCTCCCGGAAGGGGCGGCGAGGATCTTCCTGGTTGCTGCCGCCCCAGAGAGCTCATAAGCAACACCCCACAAGCAAACCTGAGCCTTGGGACCACAGGTAAAACAAACCTTCCAGCTCCAAGCGACCTGCCTGGTGAACTCAAGACACAGGCCCACAGGAACAGCTAAAGACCTGTAGATAGGAAAAACTACACGACCGAAAGCAGAACACTCTGTCCCCATCACTGGCTGAAAGAAAACAGGAAAACAGATCTACAGCACTCCTGACACACAGGCTTATAAGACAGTCTAGCCACTGTCAGAAATAGCAGAACAAAGTAACACTAGAGATAATCTGATGACAAGAGGCAAGCACAGGAACCGAAGCAACACAAACCAAGACTACATGGCATCATCGGAGCCCAATTCTCCCCCCAAAGCAAACACGGAATATCCAAACACACCAGAAAACCAAGATCTAGATTCAAAATCATATCTGATCATGATGCTGGAGGACTTCAAGAAAGACGTGAAGAACTCCCTTAGAGAAACGCAGGAAAACATAAATAAACAAGTAGAAGCCTACAGAGAGGAATCACAAAAATCCCTGAAAGAATTCCAGGAAAGTTACTTTCCGATGCTTACCGGGAGTCCCAAACCAGCGGATCCCTGCCCGCAGCAGCTCTATGCTCCCAAACCACGTGGGAGAGAGCCCTCACCGCCTGGACAGGTGGGCACTCCTGAGACTGCAGAGCAGAAGAGACCACCAGCACTGCCCACCACTGCCCACATCCCTGGCCCAAGAGGAAACTGTATACAGCCTCTGGGTTCCCTTGGATAAGGGCACAGGAGCAAGAAATCCGCTGTGTCTGAGACACCGCCGGAACCTGAAGGGACGGACCAGATAAACAGTTCTCTCCATCTGGAACACATGGGCACTGGAAAAAATTTCCTGAACAAAACACCAATCAATGGCTTATGCTCTAAGATCAAGAATCGACAAATGGAATCTCATAAAACTGCAAAGCTTCTGTAAGGCAAAGGAAACTGTGGTTAGGACAAAACGGCAACCAACACATTGGGAAAAGATCTTTACCAATCCTACAACAGATAGAGGCCTTATATCCAAAATATACAAAGAACTCAAGAAGTTAGACCGCAGGGAAACAAATAACCCTATTAAAAATGGGGTTCAGAGCTAAACAAAGAATTCACAGCTGAGGAATGCCGAATGGCTGAGAAACACCTAAAGAAATGTTCAACATCTTTAGTCATAAGGGAAATGCAAATCAAAACAACCCTGAGATTTCACCTCACACCAGTGAGAATGGCGAAGATCAAAAACTCAGGTGACAGCAGATGCTGGCAAGGATGCAGAGAAAGAGGAACACTCCTCCATTGTTGGTGTGATTGCAGACTGGTACAACCATTCTGGAAATCAGTCTGGAGGTTCCTCAGAAAATTGGACATTGAACTCCCTGAGGATCCAGCTATACCTCTCTTGGGCATATACCCACAAGATGCCCCAACATATAAAAAAGACACATGCTCCACTATGTTCATCACAGCCTTATTTATAATAGCCAGAAGCTGGAAAAAACATAGATGCCCTTCAACAGAGGAATGGATACAGAAAATGTGGTACATCTACACAATGGAATATTACTCAGCTATCAAAAACAATGACTTTATGAAATTCATAGGCAAATGGTTGGAACTGGAAAATATCATCATGAGTGAGATAACACAATCACAGAAGAACACACATGGTATGCACTCATTGATAAGTGGCTATTAGCCCAAATGCTTGAATTACCCTAGATGCCTAGAACAAATCAAACTCAAGACGGATGATCAAAATGTGAATGCTTCACTCCTTCTTTAAAGGGGGAACAAGAATATCCTTGGCAGGGAATAGAGAGGCAAAGATTAAAACAGACACAGAAGGAACACCCATTCAGAGCCTGCCCCACATGTGGCCCATGCATATACAGTCATCCAATTAGACAAGATGGATGAAGCAAAGAAGTGCAGGCCGACAGGAGCCGGATGTAGATCTCTCCCGAGAGACACAGCCAGAATACAGCAAACACGGAGGCATATGCCAGCAGCAAACCACTGAATTGAGTACAGGACCCCAGTTGAAGGAATCAGAGAAAGAATTGGAAGAGCTTGAAGGGACTCGAGACACCATAGGTACAGCAATGCCAAGGAACCAGAGCTTCCAGGGACTAAGCCACTACCTAAAGACTATGCATGGACCTACCTTGGACTCTGACGTCATAGGTAGCAATAAATATTCTAGTAAGAGCACCAGTGGAAGGGGAAGCCCTAGGTCCTGCTAAGACTGAACCCCCAGTGAACTAGATTGTTGGGGGGAGGGTGGCAAGGGGGGGAGGAGGGGGAGGGGAACGCCCATTAAGAAGGGGAGGGGGATGTTTGTCCGGAAACCGGGAAAGGAAATAACACCCGAAATGTATATAAGAAATACTCAAGTTAATAAAAAAAAAAGACATTGATTAACAAACTGGATATGCAACGAGGACCCTGCATTCTGCTGCCTACAGGAAAGACACCTCAGAGACAAAGACAGATACTACCTCAGAGTGAAAGGCTGGAAAACAACTTTCCAAGCAAATGGTCAGAAGAAGCAAGCTGGAGTAGCCATTCTAATATCAAATAAAATCAATTTTCAACTAAAAGTCATCAAAAAAGATAAGGAAGGACACTTCATATTCATCAAAGGAAAAATCCACCAAGATGAACTCTCAATCCTAAATATCTATGCCCCAAATACAAGGGCACCTACATACGTAAAAGAAACCTTACTAAAGCTCAAAACACACATTGCACCTCACACAAAAATAGTAGGAGATTTCAACACCCCACTCTCATCAATGGACAGATCATGGAAACAGAAATTAAACAGTGATGTAGACAGACTAAGAGAAGTCATGAGCCAAATGGACTTAACAGATATTTATACAACATTCTATCCTAAAGAAAAAGGATATACCTTCTTCTCAGCTCCTCATGGTACTTTCTCCAAAACTGACCATATAATTGGTCAAAAAACGGGCCTCAACGGGTACAGAAAGGTAGAAATGATCGCATGCGTGCTATCAGACCACCATGGCCTAAAGCTGTTCTTCAATAACAATAAGGGAAGAACGCCGACATATACGTGGAAGTTGAACAATTCTCTACTCAATGATAACCTGGTCAAGGAAGAAATAAGAAAGAAATTAAAGACTTTTTAGAATTTAATGAAAATGAAGGTACAACATACCCAAACTTATGGGACACAATGAAAGCTGTGCTAAGAGGAAAACTCATAGCTCTGAGTGCCTGCAGAGAGAAACAGGGAAGAGCATATGTCACCAGCTTGACAGCACACCTAAAAGCTCTAGAACAAAAAGAAGCAAATACACCCAGGAGGAGTAGAAGGCTGGAAATAATCAAACTCAGAGCTGAAATCAACCAAGTAGAAACAAAAAGGACCATAGAAAGAATCAACAGAACCAAAAGTTGGTTCTTTGAGAAAATCAACAAGATAGATAAACCCTTAGCCAGACTAAAGAGAGGACACAGAGAGTGTATCGAAATTAACAAAATCAGAAATGAAAAGGGAGACATAACTACAGATTCAGAGGAAATTCAAAAAATCATCAGATCTTACTACAAAAGCCTATATTCAACAAATCTTGAAAATCTGCAGGAAATGGACAATTTCCTAGACAGATACCAGGTACCGAAGTTAAATCAGGAACAGATAAACCAGTTAAAAAACCCCATAACTCCTAAGGAAGTAGAAGCAGTCATTAAAGGTCTCCCAACCAAAAAGAGCCCAGCTCCAGACGGGTTTAGTACAAAATTCTATCAGACCTTCATAGAAGACCTCGTACCAATATTATCCAAACTATTCCAAAAAATTGAAACAGATGGATCACTCCCGAATTCCTTCTATGAAGCCACAATTACTCTTATACCTAAACCACACAAAGACCCAAAAAGAAAGAGAACTTCAGACCAATTTCCCTTATGAATATCGATGCAAAAATACTCAACAAAATTCTGGCAAACCGAATCCAAGAGCACATCAAAACAATCATCCACCATGACCAAGTAGGCTTCATCCCAGGCATGCAGGGATGGTTTAATATAAGGAAAACCATCAACGTGATCCATTATATAAACAAACTGAAAGAACAAAACTACATGATCATTTCATTAGACGCTGAGAAAGCATTTGACAAAATTCAACACCCCTTCATGATAAAAGTCCTGGACAGAATAGGAATTCAAGGCCCATACCTGAACATAGTAAAAGCCATATACAGCAAACCAGTTGCTAACATTAAACTAAATGGAGAGAAACTCGAAGCAATCCCACTAAAATCAGGGACTAGACAAGGCTGCCCACTCTCTCCCTACTTATTCAATATAGTTCTTAAAGTTCTAGCCACAGCAACCAGACAACAAAAGGAGGTCAAGGGGATACAGATCAGAAAAGAAGAAGTCAAAATATCACTTTTTGCAGATGATATGATAGTATATTTAAGTGATCCCAAAAGTTCCACCAGAGAACTACTAAAGCTGATAAACAACTTCAGCAAAGTGGCTGGGTATAAAATTAACTCAAATAAATCAGTAGCCTTCCTCTACACAAAAGAGAAACAAGCCGAGAAAGAAATTAGGGAAACGACACCCTTCATAATAGACCCAAATAATATAAAGTACCTCGGTGTGACTTTAACCAAGCAAGTAAAAGATCTGTACAATAAGAACTTCAAGACACTGAGGAAAGAAATTGAAGAAGACCTCAGAAGATGGAAAGATCTCCCATGCTCATGGATTGGCAGGATTAATATAGTAAAAATGGCCATTTTACCAAAAGCAATCTACAGATTCAATGCAATCCCCATCAAAATACCAATCCAATTCTTCAAAGAGTTAGACAGAACAATTTGCAAATTCATCTGGAATAACAAAAAACCCAGGATAGCTAAAGCTATCCTCAACAATAAAAGGACTTCAGGGGGAATCACTATCCCTGAACTCAAGCAGTATTACAGAGCAATAGTGATAAAAACTGCATGGTATTGGTACAGAGACAGACAGATAGACCAATGGAACAGGATTGAAGACCCAGAAATGAACCCACACACCTATGGTCACTTGATTTTGGACAAAGGAGCCAAAACTATCCAATGGAAAAAAGATAGCATTTTCAGCAAATGGTGCTGGTTCAACTGGAGGTCAACATGTAGAAGAATGCAGATCGATCCATGCTTATCACCCTGTATAAAGCTTAAGTCCAAGTGGATCAAGGACCTCCACATCAAACCAGACACACTCAAACTAATAGAAGAAAAACTAGGGAAGCATCTGGAACACATAGGCACTGGAAAAAATTTCCTGAACAAAACACCAATCAATGGCTTATGCTCTAAGATCAAGAATCGACAAATGGGATCTCATAAAACTGCAAAGCTTCTGTAAGGCAAAGGAAACTGTGGTTAGGACAAAACGGCAACCAACAGATTGGGGAAAGGTCTTTACCAATCCTACAACAGATAGAGGCCTTATATCCAAAATATACAAAGAACTCAAGAAGTTAGACCGCAGGGAAACAAATAACCCTATTAAAAAATGGGGTTCAGAGCTAAACAAAGAATTCACAGCTGAGGAATGCCGAATGGCTGAGAAACACCTAAAGAAATGTTCAACATCTTTAGTCATAAGGGAAATGCAAATCAAAACAACCCTGAGATTTCACCTCACACCAGTGAGAATGGCTAAGATCAAAAACTCAGGTGACAGCAGATGCTGGCGAGGATGTGGAGAAAGAGGAACACTCCTCCATTGTTGGTGGGATTGCAGACTGGTAAAACCATTCTGGAAATCAGTCTGGAGGTTCCTCTGAAAATTGGACATTGAACTCCGTGAGGATCCAGCTATACCTCTCTTGGGCATATACCCACAAGATGCCCCAACATATAAAAGAGACACATGCTCCACTATGTTCATCGCAGCCTTATTTATAATAGCCAGAAGCTGGAAAGAACCCAGATGCCCTTCAACAGAGGAATGGATACAGAAAATGTGGTACATCTACACAATGGAATATTACTCAGCTCTCAAAAACAACGAGTTTATGAAATTCGTAGGCAAATGGTTGGAACTGGAAAATATCATCCTGAGTGAGCTAACCCAATCACAGAAAGACATACATGGTGTGCACTCATTGATAAGTGGCTATTAGCCCAAATGCTTGAATTACCCTAGATCCCTAGAACAAACGAAACTCAAGACGGATGATCAAAATGTGAATGCTTCACTCCTTCTTTAAATGAGGAAAAAGAATACCCTTGGCAGGGAAGGGAGAGGCAAAGATTAAAACAGAATCTGAAGGAACACCCATTCAGAGCCTGCCCCACATGTGGCCCATACATATACAGCCACCCAATTAGACAAGATGGATGAAGCAAAGAAGTGCAGACCGACAGGAGCCGGATGTAGATCGCTCCTGAGAGACACAGCCAGAATACAGCAAATACAGAGGCGAATGCCAGCAGCAAACCACTGAACTGAGAATAGGTCCCCTGTTGAAGGAATCAGAGAAAGAACTGGAAGAGCTTGAAGGTGCTCGAGACCCCAAAAGTACAACAATGTCAAGCAACCAGAGCTTCCAGGGACTAAGCCACTACCTAAAGACTATACATGGACTGACCCTGGACTCTGACCCCATAGGTAGCAATGAATATCCTAGTAAGAGCACCAGTGGAAGGGGAAGCCCTGGGTCCTGCTAAGACTGAACCCCCAGTGAACTAGTCTATGGGGGGAGGGCGGCAATGGGGGGAGGGTTGGGAGGGGAACACCCATAAGGAAGGGGAGGGGGGAGGGGGATGTTTGCCCGGAAACCGGGAAAGGGAATAACACTCGAAATGTATATAAGAAATACTCAAGTTAATAAAAAAAAAAGTCACAAAAAAAAAAAAAAACACCAATGGCTTATGCTCTAAGATCAAGAATCGACAAATGGGATCTCATAAAACTGCAAAGCTTCTGTAAGGCAAAGGACACTGTGGTTAGGACAAATGGCAACCAACAGATTGGGAAAAGATCTTTACCAATCCTACAACAGATAGAGGGCTGATATCCAAAATATACAAACACTCAAGAAGTTAGACTGCAGGGAAACAAATAACCCTTTTAAAAAATGGGATTCAGAACTAAACAAAGAATTCACAGCTGAGGAATGCCAAATGGCTGAGAAACACCTAAAGAAATGTTCAACATCTTTAGTCATAAGGGAAATGTAAATCAAAACAACCCTGAGATTTCACCTCACACCAGTGAGAATGGCTAAGTTCAAAAACTCAGGTGACAACAAATGCTGGTGAGGATGTGGAGAAAGAGGAATACTCCTCTATTGTTGGTGGGATTGCAGACTGGTAAAACCATTCTGGAAATCAATCTGGAGGTTCCTCTGAAAATTGGACTTTGAACTCCCTGAGGATCCAGCTATACCTCTCTTGGGCATATACCCAAAAGATGCCTCAACATATAAAAGAGACACGTGCTCCACTATGTTCATCGCAGCCTTATTTATAATAGCCAGAAAATGGAAAGAACCCAGATGCCCTTCAACAGAGGAATGGATACAGAAAATGTGGTACATCTACACAATGGAATATTACTCAGCTATCAAAAACAATGACTTTATGAAATTCGTAGGCAAATGGTTGGAACTGGAAAATATCATCCTGAGTGAGGTAACCCAATCACAGAAAAACACACATGGTATGCACTCATTGATAAGTGGCTATTAGCCCAAATGCTTGAATTACCCTAGATGCCTAGAACAAATGAAACTCAAGACGGATGATCAAAATGTGAATGCTTCACTCCTTCTTTAAAAGGGGAACAAGAATACCCTTGGCAGGGAATAGAGAGGCAAAGATTAAAACAGACACAGAAGGAACACCCATTCAGAGCCTGCCCCACATGTGGCCCATACATATACAGCCATCCAATTAGACAAGATGGATGAAGCAAAGAAGTGCAGGCTGACAGGAGCTGGATGTAGATCGCTCCTGAGAGACACAGCCAGAATACAGCAAATACATAGGCGAATGCCAGCAGTAAACCACTGAACTGAGAACAGAACCCCCGTTGAAGGAATCAGAGAAAGAACTGGAAGAGCTTGAAGGGGCTCGTGACCCCTTATGAACAACCATGCTAAGCAACTAGAGTTTCCAGGGACTAAGCCACTACCTAAAGACTATACATGGACTGAGCCTGGACTCTGACTTCATAGGTAGCAATAAATATCCTAGTAAGATCACCAATGGAAGGGGAAGCCCTGGGTCCTGCTAAGACTGAACCCCCAGTGAACGTGATTGTTGGGGGAAGGGCTGCAATGGGGGGAGGGTGGGAAGGGGAACACCCATAAAGAAGGGGAGGGGGGGATTTGGAGGATGTTTGCCCGGAAACTGGAAAAGGGAGCAACATTCGAAAAGTAAATAAGAAATACTCAAGTTAATAAAAAATAAATAAATAAATAAAAGATGTTAAAGATAATGGTAAGTTATTGCATCCTGTTCATCAAAGTGATGAAAAATATGTATCATTTTATTATATATATATATTTTCAAACCTAATGTAGTTTATGAAAAAAATGATTCAATTAAATAAAAATTTCAAAATTTATTTCTAAAAAAAATAAGGGAAGAGACTGGCCTTCAAGAGCAGGTGTACCATAACCTATCGGAGCCTGCACACACGGAGAGGGCAGGTGCTTTGAAAGAGAATGGCCCCTATAGACTTGTAAATGAATGCTTGAATCCTAGGTGGTGAACTGGCTTGGGAAAGATTTTGAGGTGTGGCCTCTTTGAAGGAAGTTGTTCATTCAGGAGGAGTCAGGAGAGGAGGGATGGGGAAGAAGGGTAGAAGAGAGAGGGAATGGGGGTGTCTGGTAAATTTTGGTGTTTCAAAAGCCCACATCTGCCATGTTGCCACTGAGGTGCATTCCTGGCCATGTGGTCCTACAGATGTCTATTTCTGTGCTTGGCCCCTGTTAACACCACAAGGATGTCCATGGTCTGGAACCATGTTGGCATCCATGGGCTGTGCTGTATCCTGAGACCACAGTGATGTCAGTGTTCTGGGCTGCTGTGAGGGTCTTGTCGGGGTCCCTGGGCCTACTGCAGCCAGGGGCAGTGTTCATGGTCTGTGTTGTCACCAGAACCATGTGGACGCCCATGTTCCATGCTCCCGCTCACTGTGAAGAGGAAGGAAGCTACTTTTGCAGCTACTTTTAGCAATGATTGCAGATGCAGAGTTGAGAAAGAGGGACATGGAAGGCTTCTGTGACAACCCCCACCCACACACCAATTCTCACACCCCCCAAAAAGTGCAGCCCAAACAGGAAATCAGAAACTTTTAAAAAGGAGTTAAACACTGAAGTTATCTCTCCACAATTGATAGATTCTGGTGGGGTTGGGGAGAGGAAAGATTCATTGCAATTTAAGGGACAGGCCAATGAGAGTTTGACCATGCTCCACTGAGTATATAGGTAAAACAAATTGGACTTCGTCAGGCAGGGGTGATTTTTAATTTTCTTTTGGGTCAAAGTCACAAGAGTGGGCAGCACACATGAAAGGGTGGGAAATGAGTGTGATCAGGGTGCATGATATGAAATTCTCAAAGAATCAATAAAAGTATTATGTTAAAAATGTATTAGGTCCAGTCATTTGCTCTGTCTCCAATTTGTGGGTCAAAGTGAGCTCCTAGCATGATGCTTGCCCACCTCTAGCCATGCTTCCCACCATGATGGTCATGGGCTCAACCTCTGAAATTGTGCACAAGCTCCCAATTAAATGCTTTATTTTACAAGTTTTCTTAGTCATGGTGTCTCCACGTGGCAATGTAAAGGAAACTGAGACACATAGAGTGTAATTTTCAAAGTTGTTACAAAGAGAGCCAGGCATGATGGCCCATACATTTAATCCTAGAATGTGGGAAGTAGAGGCAGGCAGATCTCTGTGAACTCCAGGGCAGCTTGGTCTACAGAATGAGTCAGAGGCCACAAGAATACCCAGTAAGACCTTGTCTCCAAAGAATAAAAATAAAATAAGAGCCTTAGTAACCTGTAGAATTTCAGAGCCGTGTGTACTCCCTAATCCACTGCTGCCTGATGTATCACTGAGGGAGTACGTGACCTAAGAATCACACAACTTCAGCCTCCACTGAGAGGAAATACCAGTTACCTCTAGTAGTCACGCAACCAATGGAAACAATTGATGTGAAATATCTCTCGAGTCTTGACCTCCCCAAAGGCCTTGTTCACCAGGAAGAGGCTGTGAATTATGTCTTCTCTGCATCCTTCACACTCCTCAATCACCCTGGGTAGATACCATCCAGACAGTGTGCCACACATGTACCTTCATAGGCCAACAGTTAAGGTGCCTATGAAGTCTTCTGCTTTTTAATTTTAAAGAGAATGAAAAATGAAAGCTATTGGTGAATCTATTCACACACTGGTATAACATAGATTCTAATAAGTAAAAGACAATTCTTGAGTTCCAAGGATAACCCTCAAGAATTATTTTTCCAACTATAGAGATAGCCTAGCAGTTAAGAACATTTACTGCTCTTGCATAGGCTGGGGTTCAATTCCTAGAACACAGTGACTCACAACCATCCCCAACTCTGGTTTCAAGGGATCTACTGCCCTCTTCTCACTTTTGCACTCGAAAGAGCATGTATATGCTGTACAGACATGCATGCAGGCAACACAATCATGCACATAAGGGTTTTTTATCTTTTCTTTTTTTCAGAGCTGGGGACCAAACCCAGGACCTTGCACTTGCTAGGCAAACGCTCTACCACTGAGCTAAATCCCCAACCCCACACATAAGGGTTTTAATTAAAGCAAAGTGACATGGTGGCACATCCCTGTGAGCTCACTTGGGAGGTAGAGGCAGGAAAATAAGAAGTTCAAAGCCTTAGCTACACATTGGAGCCTCCATCACCCACATGAGACCCTGTCTACACACACACACACACACACACACACACACACACACACACAGAGAGAGAGAGAGAGAGAGAGAGAGAGAGAGAGAGAGAGAGAGAGAGAGAGTTTTTAATCTTCAGGTGCTTTAAAGAAAAGGTTTTATTGTAAGGTGTTCATAATGCATTTGATGTTTTGTATTGTAAGTTTCCTTTCCAGGATTAATACCATTAATTGTCTATTAAAACACACACACACACACACACACACACACACACACACACACACACACTGTGTCAGAAGTGTCATCTATAACCTTAAAAATCACCTCTTGGAAACTTAAGGTTAGAATACAACTGTCCTGAATGGAGAGATGGGACCACGGTTAAGAGCACTGACTGCTCTTCCAGAGGTCCTGAGTTCAATTCCCAGCAACCACATTGTGGCTCACAACCATCTGTAATGGGATCTGATGCCCTCTTCTGGTGTGACTGAAGACAGTGACAGTGTACTCATATAAATAAATAAATCATAAAAAAAAGTATACGACTATCCTAAACAAATTAATATTTTGAAAGTTTGTCTCTAGTTAGTGTCATCATTTTGGGAAGCTGAAAACTTTAGGTATGGTAGATTGTTCTGTCTTTCTGGGCTGTATCTTGACTCAAGCTCCTTAGTCTATGCCCTGTCTGTCATGAGGACAGAAAGCACTCTTCTCATTTTTCCACCAACATGTTCTACCCAAGCAGATGAGGCCAATAAACCCATGGTGTTCTACTGAAACTATGAACCAAAATTAAACTCTCCCAGGATTTTCTGTTAGATAGTCCTGCTGCAGGGACACAAAAGTAAGTAATGGGAAAAGCAAGTTCTACTCTAGCTAGTCTGCCTTGAGTTTTTATAATACAAATTCTTCTTTGTACATGGAATCTTAATAATATTCAGATACTACAGATAACCCAAAACTAAAATCTCATGATTAAAATGAGATATTATATCCTCATCAGACATCTGCTGGTGGATAAGTTCTGCCCATCCTATCTCTACACACACACACACACACACACACACACACACACACACACACACACACCTCCAGAGCATGCGGAAATATCATGAGGTTCCATTTGTTTATACCACTGTGGCGATGGATGACAGTGAGTAACTCTAACCCTTTCTGCTTCCCCCATTCGTATCTGAAGAGCAGACAGAGAGTAAAGAAGGAAGCAAGCACACAGGTGTGATAGCACACAGCTGCAATTCCTGGAGAGTCGAGGCAGAAGAGCTACAATTTGGAGACTTGCCTGAGATTCATAGTAGGGGAAAGAAAGGAGAAATGGGCAGGAAGAGGAGGAGGAGGAGGAGGAGGAGGAGGAGGAGGAGGAGGAGGAGGAGGAGGAGGAGGAGGAGGAATTATTTGAATAAAACTGCTCCTTGTTTTCCAGTTCTTGATTTGTTTTCTGATGACTTTCTATTTCCAGTCATATTTTGCTGGAAAATACTCATAGTTTTATATCAAAGAAACAAGCTGTGCCTCCTTATAGCAGGAAGGATTCCAGGTTGTATGTAGGTGGGTGGCTGTGTGTATGTGTAAATGTGTATGTTGGTGTGTCCATATGTATGCATTTGTATTTATATATTTGTGTTTTGTATGTGTATGTGTGTTTGTATATGCCTATGTATGTGTTTGTACATATGTACATATGTGTGTTTATACATTTATATGTATGCATTTTATGTGATATGTGTGTTTGTATGTGCATTTGTGTGATATATGTGCATATGTGTCTGTTTGCATGTGCACATGTGTGTGTTACATGTGCGTATTGCTTGTTGATTTTAAAAGAAATTCCCAAAGGTTTGACTTTATCAGTAAAGATTCAAAAGCCAGATGCTGGGATGAAAACCTGCTAACTCAGAGAGGCAGAAAAAGCCCCCAGCCAACTTTTCTACTTCACTGATGGCCCAAAAGGGAAATGCTCCTTTTTCTTTTCCATGCTGTCTTAAATAACCTTCAACATAAAGACCTGAATATCATTCCTGGGTTTTTTTATGTTCACTCCCTGTCAACTGCTTGCTTTCTCTGTCTCTTGAACTATGGCTGACTTTATTTATGCCTGTTAATAGAAAGCTCTTGGGTTAAAGTCATCTGCTGGGGCTGAGCCACACCACAACAAGAAACAGAATTTTCTCATTCAAAATCTTGGGGTGACAATGTGATCAAATATCCTGCAACATATGCTCATTTGTAGTATGTGTATATCTGTTTGTGCAAACATGTATATATGTGTATCATATGGGTGTTCATGAGTGTATATGTATGTACAGGGGGTATGAATGTGTAACAAGG